>NC_089147.1:2033642-2121142 GCF_009819655.1 Sylvia atricapilla | reverse complement strand
GCTACCAGCGAAGCTCTTTGATCCCATTTCTCTCTTCTTGGTTTTGATATCGCTACAAAAGCTGTTGCAGATGGGAAAGGCAGGAAAAAGAATAAAAATCCAAACCCGCCAGCCAAGCCACCCTCAGTTTTTGTTCGTTCTTTTTTTGTGGGTTTTTTGTTGTTTTTTTTTTTACAGCTTTCCTCCCCTTTTTCTCCCTCCCCCTCCTTGAGCCACTGAGGCGGTCTCATGGAAGAGAAACTAAATCGCTCTCCTCTTGCTTTGGGCTGTTTTTCATCACTTCTTCTGTGCTTCCTGACCCCAAAAAGCAGGCTTAAGTTGCTACATTCCTCCTCCTTCACCATAGCCAGAGACACAGTTCTCCTCGTTTCAGCAGATGTGCCAAAGGTACTCTGCTCTCCCTCGGGCATAACTTCAAATTTTGGCAAATGCAAAGCTTGGACGTAGTCCAGGAAAATGTTTTTTTTTGTCTCACAAAAGTGTTTTTGTTTTGCTTTGTCCGAAAAGTAATTTATTTGAGCTTGAAATGTTGTTTGAAATATATTGCTGAAACTCTTAGAATTTTCTTAATTTTTCAAGGGAGCTCTCACTGAGCTCCAGATGTTTTGCAACTGACCATCAGCTCTGGAAATGGGTAGCCAAGCAGGGAAATTATTATTCCTCTCAGCCTTATCTATACCAGAAGGCACAAGCAGTGACACTGAAAAAATGTCAATTAACCTGCACTGTTGGTAACCTCAGAGGCTTCTTTTTACCTGGAAACTTTCTTTCTTTTTTTTTTTTTTTTTTTTTTTTTTTTCTTTTTTTTTTTTTTTTTTTTTGTGGAAAAATTTCCATATGTGTGCATGTACAAGTCAGGGTAGGCACATGAGCAAAGCCATGGATGTGATGCTGGAAATCCTTCTGCCTTTGGTCAGCTTTAGAGGGAACTAAAGCCCAGCTGTGCTCACAGTTAGGAGAATTCAGCAGGGCTAACACACATAAAAGCAGACACAAGATCCTTCATGTCTCAGACCAAGCAGCAGGGGTGCTTTGGGTCTTGCAAAAAAATGCTGGATTGATGTGAAGCTCTGTGATGGTGAAAATATGTGGGATTTCTGCCACCTGCCCTTTGCATCCATCCCATATCCTTCTCAAGTCAGCTCATAACTGATTCTTCCCAAGCTTCCAGCTGCTTGGCATTTCTTGTGTAAAATAATTAATGGTTGTAGGGAACGGAGAGATCAGCTTAGGGCTAGTGAAGCTGGTCTTGGGCATTTGTATCCAGGCACCAGTGTGCAGTCAGGGCTCAGCAGCAATGTCAAAGGGGGAAAAAAAAAGATGAATTATATGAAGAAATATTAGGGGAAATGATTTGAAAAGAATATGTAGGATATTTACACCTGCAGGTATAGAAGGAGGATATAAGGAGGGTCAAAAGTGGCTCCTGTGTGGACACAGGGCACGAGAAAATGTTGGGACTAAGAACTGGGCCAAAAGTTATCAGTTCTGAGTTTGTTACTCAAATCTCCAGGAACTGAGACCACAGCTGTAAGAAACTTGTTTCCTGCTCCAACTCTTCCCTGGGTGTGGTCTCTGCGAGCTGAAATGGACCTTTGGACCAGTCCAGGATGGCCAATTCCATTGGATCCTTGTGTTTAATCCTGGAGCCATAGAATGGTTTAGGTTGGAGAAACCCTCTAAGATCACTGAGTCCACCTGTTACCCCAGCACTGCCAACTCCATCACTTAACTGCGTCCCTGTGTGCTTCAGCTCCCAAAAAATGCCCAAATAGCAGTAAATAAAAACACAAAAAAAGGGAGGAAATTATGTATTTTGGGACAGCATTTCATGCACTGATGTTTTGAGGCCTTAGAAAGCCACATTGTCTGGAAATTCTCATTTCCTGAGCTCTGTGCCTCACGAAGATCCAAAAACTGCTTCCTCTAGCATCAGGGTAAGTTGGGAAGAAGCTGTCTGTTCATCCCTGATTTTAGAGGTTGTGATACAGACCACAAAAGCTGCTGAGGACCAGAACAATCTGCTCCAGCTGCCTGGTCCCAAGCACGTGGTCCCCTCCCGTGGCTTGGAGAGTGATGTGTCCTGGGGTGGTGACTCTGCCCTGACATCCTGACCTTGCTGGGTTTGGCTCATTTTGAGTATCTATCCAAAAATTATGGTGCAGGAAAACTGAGCAGGGACTGATTCACTCTGTTGTTGAGTTTTTCATGCTTTGGGTTCAATGAGTGGATGTTTCCCAGGAAAGCATTTCCACCAAAAAGCACCCAGAATCCTCTAATTTTACACCAAAGACAAGGTTCAGGAAAAGCTCTTATTTAAATGATGTGAACAGAATCATACTGAAATGAGTAGAAATTCTGATCATAGTGGTGCCTGCATCGCACTTTGTACCTCAATCCCAAGTCCCTGACTCGTGTCTGACTACGGAAAGGTTATTTTGAAGTGCAGGAGCCTGGACAGAGCCCCCACCTGCAGGGATAACAGGACAGGGGGCATCAAGACAACTGTGTGGAATTGGAAAGATGAGACCCAGCCCACAGGACTGTGTTGGAAGGTAGCACACAGATATATCACAATTACACTTCTCAGAGACTGGAAATGCTGGGTAATTGTCTTTCCCTGCCAGTGTGCTCAGGGCGCTTTACAACAATAAATTTCACCAGGAGTGCTGAAGAACAGAGAGCACAGTTAACTGGAAACCTGCTGCTCCAGGAATGCAAGGAAACAAAGCTTCCATGGAAAACCACGGGTCTGGGTGTGCAGGGTGGTGGAGCCCAGGGTGCTGCCTCCAGGCTGGAGCTCCTGGCAGTGGGTATGGATGGGGAGAGAGGCAATGCCAGCCCCCAGCCCTCTGGAGCACTGCCCACCCTGACCCTGCAAAGTGGGAAAGCTCGGGGCTGAACATTGATTTAGGGCAAGGACAAAGTTCTCTCTGCAGCCAAAACAAAATTGTGTGTCAATCAAAAAGGTGTGAGACAGGCTGTCGTTGACCTCCAGGGAGTATCAGAGGACAAAAATCCTTGGAAGGAAATTCAAAAAACAGCCTCCAGGGAAGCCAACCACTGCTGGAAATGCTGCAGCACCACGGTGCCAGGACCTCTGAGCATCCATGCAGCCCTCCCTGGAAGGGCACCTCTAATATTCCATCCTGTGGCTAGAAAATATCTTCGTCTTGCTTCCTAAAAACCAGCATGGGTTAAGATTTGAGAGACGTTGTGCCTGGATCATTGCCGACACTCTTTTAGGGTCGGAGGAAATCCAGCTCCAGCTCTGCCTGGGAGAGGAAAGTGATCATTTCTCTCCTCCCTCCTCTTTCACCTCTTTTCTCTCCTTTCTTCTCCCCCCTCTCCTCTCTTCCCTCTCCGCTCTCCTCTCTCAACTCTTCTCCCTCCTCTCTCCTCTCTGCAGTGGGTGGCGAGTGCAGATCCTTCCAGCAGGTGCCTGTTGTTTTTGAGGCATGTCCTACAGCAGGACCTTGATCTCACTGGGGCCTTAATAATAGCAAGACACCAAAAATAATCAGAATATATTCGAAAATGGACAGGAGAGGGTATTTGGCTCGTTTGCAATGGCCATTAGATAGCTGATACTTGCTGTGTTTGCTCTCTATGCTTCAGAGCCATCCATAATTAGGACATATTTTTGTAACCTTATCTTGGAGCAGATTTGATTTTTAGGAAGGAAAAAATGTCACTAAATCATTATTATTCATGTGACAAATCCTGAAGGGTAAATTTTTTTTAAACACCACCTCTATCAGTCTCTCCCATGTCACCTAACTTTTATGCAATAACACTGTTCCCTTAGAGATACCATATAAAATATCTCTCACTTCCCAATATTATTCATAGAATTCCCATTATAGAACATTGAAAACCCAGATTAGAAGAGTACAAGAATATTTTATGACCAGTTTGAAAATGCTGTTACTGCTGCAATAAATTAAGAAGTTAAATTACTCCCACATTGAGTATTGATATACTGTGCATGGCAGAAAAATTCCTTTGAAATATACTGTACAATACATATAGAGAAATTCCAGCCCCTTTGATGGCTGCCAGCAAAGGGGATTGTGAGGACTTGGGGGTGGGGGATTGGGTTGCCAAGTTTCGTTCTTAAAGCAGCAAGTTGAGAGAAGGCAAAAATCAGAGCAGCAAAGTTTTATACGGATAATTGGGAATATTGGGATGTTGTCTTCAATAGCCAAGTCCCTTATTCTGCTCATATTCTTTATGAACTCTACAAACAGGATATTTTCTGGGTCAGCAGACCCAATTTCCCATAATATGATTTTCTCTTGGTTATATCTATGTGGACAATTATTTGTGGCCTTTACCTGGCCACTGTGAATGTGTGATGTGTATATACCTCTTTTATATTAGGTGGGTTTTTTGTTGTTGTTGTTGTTGGTTTTTTTTTTTTTTTTTTTTTTTTTTTCTGAATGGTGATTCAAACTCAAATCTTTGACTGCCAAGGGAAAAGCAGAAAAAAATTAAGAATGTTGGATCCAGTCTGGCTGATGAGCTATAATTGCTTTTAACATAAAGAAGCACAAATAATTAATTAAACCAACTTTTAAGCTTTATTTCTAGTTGTTTGCATTATTGGAATGGTGTAAAGCCACCGGAATGTGCCAGGTAATTTTGATGCAGGAATTTATGTGCACAAATCATCTTTTTTTTTTCTGCTTACACAGCTTCAGTTGTGAAGCGTTGCACAGGGAACTGCACTTAGACAAAGTGGTTGCTACAACTTCAGGTAAGAGTTGATCTTTCTCATAAATTTCCTTGTGTTGTCTGCTGGGCATTCTATTAAGGAAAATAATTGGAGAGATTTGCCTGCTAGACCAGATTGGCAACCAAACCATCTATTTTGCAAAAAAAAAAAGTAACAGAAGAGCCCTTTAGCACATTTTGCAGACGAATCCAACGAGCTGCTGCAGCATCGGCAGCGTAAGCAGCTTATTGGGGTTTGCCAAGAACACAGCAAATCCAGGCCTTGAGTTTACAATAATAATTACAGTGTATTCTGCTGATTGCAATATTCTGGCCCAACAGGGCCTGTTTAGCTAAGCTGGCCCTGGAATCAAGTACCTGCGAGTAATGTGATCTATTTATTAACGAGTGCTTTTTACAGGAGCGTCCGTTCTGAGCTCCCTCGTCATTCCACAGACAGGGAACAGGCTTTCAGCAAGAGTCGTTCACATAAAACGCATCAGAGGAGTTATTTAAGAACAACACAAGCCTCGATGAGGGCCTGGTGTGTGCTTTTAAAGGTTATTCTTGGAGGATTTTCCCTCCCAAGGAAAGCCGGGCAATGAAGGGTAGAAGCCGAGCGGAATGGTTTTCTTTCCCTAGACACGCCAAAAAAACTGACTCAAAGATCAGCAGCAGCTTTCTGCAAATCCCCGGGCTTAGGCGTGCTTGTTGGACCCTCGACTCTCTCATGGAGTTGGTGCTTCTCAGATTAAACCCGGCCCAAGCAGGGAACCGCTCAAACCCACGCGGATCTGGCGCTGCCCACGGCGCCTCCTCTTCGTGTATAATCATGTAGCAGATCATGTATTCATTTGTATCATTAAGTAAAGCCTAGCAGAGCTGTGGAGCAGAAGGGGAGGCTCAGAGGATCATGGGTTGGTTCCCGGCATGCCCCGCTCCCCTTGGAAAGGCGCTGACTCACTCCCCGAGCAATCAGCGTTGTGTGCCATTACAAATGGGCTGGTTAATAGGCCTGCATCCATTATCATTAGTGCATCTCAGCACGCAGGTACATGATGGGGCCTGCCAGCGCATTTGCTCCAGCTCACTGAGCCAGGGGCCATGCTCCATTGCAAATGAGGATGAGGAACACCTGCTCCAGGGTTTTTCGGCAGACCGGAGTCATCCTTCACATCTCATGCAACACTTGTTCTGTCAGAATGCAATGCTGGCACCGGCCGGAGCGGGGCTGTGCCAGGCGTCCGACTAAAGATTAGACACTTCCCTGTGGTCTCCTGCTCAAGTTCGGCTTTGAATTCTATTTTTTTTTCCTTTTTTTTTTTTTTTCCAAAGAGAGCTGTTAAAAATTTATCGAGTTCGTATTAGGCATTCAGTCATTATGTTAAGGGTTTAAAAATAAAGATATAAAAAAAAAAAAAGAGAAACTTTGCTTCAGAAATTAACTTTTTTTTTTTTTTGGCAATTAGAATGGTGGCATAAAATATTTATTGAGTCTGATAATTTTATTCACAGTGCTGAGTGTTTGGATTCGCTTTTTTGAGAGAAGTTTTATTTTTGGAAAATTGATTTTTTTTCCCATCCCTATTTTTCTTTCTGGCCTTCTGCAACTATTCCCAATATTTGTGGGATTTTTTTTTTAAATTGTCTGCACCAGGTGACCCGAGATGTGATATTGGACACTAACCAAAAAGGGGGAAATTATAACAAAATATTGCCTTCTCCAGGCACATGTCTTTCCATGCAGAGGCCTCTGCTCTGGCTGCCCTCCAGAGCCAGGACAAAGGCTTTCCTCATCCTGCTCCAAAAGCCTCAATGCTCACTGCCAGCCCCAGAGTCGTTTGTTTGAGGCACTGGAAATCAAAATGAAGGGAGAAAAAGGAGTTGGAATTTGAAGAAGCAGCTCTTGAGGTTTTTAATTTACCCTGAAGGGCACAGTGAAGGTGGCAGCGTGTCCTTCCCGTCTCCCTGGCCTGTGTAACGGGGATTTTATGGGCACTGCTGGCTGCCAAAGCTTCTCAGCCCTTAAAAAAAAGGAATCCTGCAAGTGTGACCAGCTGGGAGATGCTGTCAGGCTCGTGCACATCTCCTCATCCCAATGGATCACTTCCTACTGGGAAGAGTCCTCCAAATCACTCCCTGGGGAATCCTTGGTGTCCTCCAGTGACACTTCCCTGGAGAAGGAGGAATCACCTTCTGAGTCAAGGCTGGAACTGAGCTGGGACAGGGGGACACACCCTGCCACATCCTGGCAAAAAGGCAGCACCAACATCCACTCCTTGACTAGAGTCCTCTTTTTGTCCCAGGAAAACAGGAGAAATGGGAGTTGCTGCTTCTCCTAAATTCAGGTAAGAAAATCTGACCCTGGACTTGGAACAAAGCTTTAACTAAGAAATTCCTGTTTATTAGGCTTTTCATGCTTTTCTTTTTTCAAGAGTTATTCCTTCCCCACCTTTCCCAATCCTCCCATCCACAGTGAAGAGGCTTTTGGTTCTGCTTCCAGAGCCTCCAACAAAATGACAACTATTTCAGCAGGAAGCCTCATCTGGTGGAATCCAGGTTTCCACAGTGATGAAATGATGTTGGAAGTTACAGATCTGCTGGTCTGGTGCTCTGCCAGGAAAGGGGAGTCCTCAGTTTGTGCTTTAGCCTTATCTCTGCTTTATGCCCAAGCACTACAAAAAATTGCTTCCCAGGATCCATCCTTTTAACCCTTTTATGAGCGTTGATGCTCTAATGGAATCTTGGACTCTCATTCCTCAATGTTTCTTGTCCCTCCTGGGTTTGGATTCCTTTTTTATGATTTGATGGAATAAAAATGCTGCAGGAAGGACTGATGTGAATGCTTGTGGATTAGAGATTTGTGTTAAACTTCTGAGGTTTTCAATATTTTCCATAATATTACACGTAAGGATTAATTACATATATGTAATATTTTACATATATTACAGAAATATTTTTGTTTCTTCTTTTATTCTGGTTACTTCAGAAGGTTTTCAGGGCTGTGCTCATCCAATGCCCTTGGATTGCTTCTGGAGATCTCCCTGCCTTCCCTAGGGGATTGTGGGCTGGTCACTGATTAACTCAGTATCAAACACAGAAAAAAGTTTAAAAGTTTCATATCACTTCGTGTAAATTTAAAGGGAGACAGAGATAAAAAAAATCTTCATCTTTTGAAATGCAGTGGTGACATTTTTTGATCTGTGACATAGTTCAGCAAAACCAGAAAAGGAAGGAGTTGTTCCTATGAGGTTGGAGGGACCATCCACCCACACAGGGCTGTTGGGAAGTGATGGGATCTGCAGTGGGAGTGAGGGAAAAGTATGAAAAAAGACCAAGCACAGAGAAATCTCACAGATTGCAATGGGAAATTTGGGAAGCAAAAAATTTCCAGTTGCATTTAACGGACAGTTAAATTAACATTTACCCTTTTCCTTATTTAAGGGAAATTTGCGGGTCTGTGCCTTTTGAAGGATTTGGGTTTGATGGGATTTTCGCTCATCTACTGTAATTTTAGTTTTAATTTTTATCCATTCACTGAGAGCTGCTCAAAGCTGATGTTGCTGCAACACTGGAAAAAAAGAGGTGCTGGAAAGGCCAATTTTCCACTCATGCAGGTCTGAAAATCCTGAGTAAAAGCTGTTTCAGTGGGATGGGAGTGATGCAGAATAAGGATGGGTATGGTTGATGCAGGCTAGATATGGGGATATTCTAATTAGAAGCATGGATAGGAAAATTAGGGTTTGGGTTGGACTTTTCAAGGAGCAGCCAGAAGAATGTCTGGAGGACTCTAGAGGAAGCAATCCCTTGGGATCAATCTGTAATCTGGGTTTGGGAAAAAGCAGAGTCAGGCAATGAGCGACAAGCCTGATAATTGTCTGGGGATGCTGAAAATTCTTGGTTTTCTTCTGTCACAACAGAAATAAACAATATCTTCCTTTTTTTTTTTCTTCCCATTCCATAGGGAGTGCTGGATACCTACTGGGACTTTCATCCCACACTGCAGGGAAGAGCTCCAGAGGGATATATGGAATATTGTTATTGGCTTGGAGTGCAGCAATGCACCCTTGGTGCTCAGAGATTTTCCTCCACAGCACTCAAAACTCCAGGTGTAGGCACCACTCAACATACTTAAAAACTTCACCTTTCAGAGTTAATTATGCAACAGAAACTATAAATATTTAAAATGTATCAGATATCAAATTTTTTAAAGCATATTTATTTAACCATAAATTTAAATAAAGCATATTTAAGCATATTGATTTTTTTGAAGCTCAGGGTGTGTTTACACGCTTTGCTGACTGAACAGACCTCAATATGTGTTTTTAAAATCCCAATCCCATCAGGGTGTCAAGCAAACAGCACCTCCACCCAACTTCCAGAGGCTTTAAATGCATGGATGCTGCTGGATTTAGCTGGTAGCTGAAGAAAGAGCTGAATCTAATTCAGAAATTCCAAGTTTATTTAATTCCCAGCCTTGTTTCTTGTGTTGTGCTGCAGCCTTGCCCTGTGAGAACCCATCCCTTCCTCCCAGTGATGGAATGGCTGCATCCAGACGTGCCAGGGAGCCCTGAGCCTGTGATGTGACAGCCCAACCAAACTTTGAAACCACATCTCTGGAGGTGAGAGGCTCGTGCCTTAACCCACTTGTGCTGCTACACTTTTAAAGCAACTTTTTAAATACAGAAAAGATGAAAATCGTCCTATATTTTGGAAAAAAAACAAAAAACAAAAAACAAAAAACAAAAGCATCAAGGATTGAAGTTGATGATGCTGACAGGAATTCAAATACAAAGAGAAGTTGGATTGGGTATATTCTGGTTTGTTTTGGGGTCGAGCTGTTCATCATCCTGCTGTTTTGAGGTGCTGGGAGTTGGATGCCAGGGCACTACTCCCCCACTCCCAGTGTGAGAACACAACAACTCTTCACCCCAAAAATCCAAATTGAGGTTTTGGCTGAAGGAACACATCATATGTGATATTTGGCTGGTTAACCACTGGTTCCTCGCCTATTTTCCTGCACTTTCTCTCCTCCCTCACCCACAATTAGATTGTTTAAGTACAGACTGCAATATTTAATACCGGATTCCAACATTGTGCTCAGATTTTTCTATCACCTGTGGCTGGATGCTGTGATGCTGGAATATGGAGAGGGGATCACTGGGCTCTTTTCCCAGTTGTGGAGGAGGCTGGGATGCACCAGCACCTCCTGTCCATGGCTTGACCAGTTCAACTGGTGCTGCCTCACTTCTCCCAAGGAATTTTCCCTGTGCCAGTGCAGAACCCTGGTTTTGTGAAGCACATGGGTGGAGACAGGTCTGAGACAAGGAAACTCTTATTTATACATGTGGCCTTGTCAGGATTTGTGTCAAAGTCTCTGGAGATGCCCTCCAGCTCCCTTAAATTTCATTTTTTAATAATGAAGATAATTTTGAGTTTTACAAGCCCCAAAATGTCTAAAACTAATAAACATTTTATACATGTGTCAAGAGATGCTTAAAAAGCAGCCAAACCATGGATTTTTTGACAACTGAGGGGGGGATAACAACAAAAAACCCACAACATGCTCCTTGCTTGCCAAGTTCCTGCAGCCTGAGCAAATTTTTAGAGATGAGTCACAAACCCCAGATTAATGGAGCTTTGATGGAAGTGCTGACACTTCCTAAAGCTGGGGTAGCCCTACAACAACCCCACATCCCACTGCTGACCCCATCCCTCCTTCCCAATGTGGAATAATGCAGCACTTGAGGGAATTAACACAGAGAGAGAGCAGAGCAGCAGAGCTCCCGAGTGCTCTCGCCCTCCTTTCTTCTTCGAGCTTGCAGGGAAGGGATTTGGCAGGAGGATTTGGCAGCCTGGCAGCTCGTGGGGAAACAAAAAGAGCAGCTATCAGTGCAAAATGGAGAGGCCTCCGTGGCTGGTGGGCAGCCAGCCCCTGCTTCAAACACACAGCGCTGGGTTTGTGGTGGGGCTGAGCAGGAAAGGCTCTCACAGCCACCACCCAAGGGTTGCAGTTGTCTCCCGTTGGAAATGCCACTTTCTGATGGTTTTTCGGGAGGCGTTTGAGTGAAATAGATGGAGTGGTTTGGTGTCCTGGTGTTGTTCCGTGCTGAGAAGATGGATTTGGGGCTGTGTGCCTGTGTTTGGACGTGCAGCTCCTCTGCGAGGCGCACGTGGGGATGTCTAGCAGCACATAAGTAAAGCCTGGCTGGTACACAGCAGCTGCCTCACTTTTATCACCAGCTTTGCCATAAAACATCCCATTTTAATAATCAAATTAGAGCCGAGGCAAACCTGCACAGGTGAGAGGAAATCTGCGAGCGTGATCAAAACCACATTTCTGATTCAGGACGAAATCGCAGGCTACAGGGAGGTACATCTGTAAATTATACAGGAAGCTTTCTTCAACAACTGATTCTCCCTGACAGTTTTACTGGAGTATATGAAAATTAGTATTAAAGATGTGATATGTAGGCTTCTTTCCAGGAATTCCTATCTGGTTTCAATAAAATGAAAACACTGATTGGAAGTGAAGTTGCCTTCCGGTTTTGCCTTTGGCTATTATGTGTTCATTCGTGAAATGACTGAATTCCACAACTACTTTTAATATTCACCTTTTGAGTTCATCTCCCGTACTGGACACATTGGAATGATTAAAATAGCACAGACTCCTGAAGCCGGATTCTCTTTAATTTGAAACAGCCTGGGTGCTGAGGACTGAAGAAAATATTAAAAAAAAAAAATGAATGCTCTGTTAAGTCCATCCTTTCTTAGCATCCAGTTGCTTCAGTGCATGTTTAGGGTGGAATACTAACAAAGGAGTGGATGAAACATCCCTGAATAACTGTGAGAGAGCACAGTTCCATGCTCCCTGTTTCTCCAGGTAGCTGCTGCTGGTGGTGCCTGCTGGCTGGAAGCTTTGTGTGCTCCGATGCTCCGGGTGTCTCCGTGCTTTGGCAGCTGCCTGGCCCTACTCATCAGTGCCACTGTGTGCTCAGCCCCTGCCAGGGACAGGGCCTGGGAAAAGGGGTGCAGAGGGGAGATTTGGGGCCAGCAGATGTAAATATTGAAGAGACCCGAGGTTTGGCAATCCAAACTGTTGCGTTCCAGATTATTGTTCCAAGCGGCTTTTGCAACGCTGAACCTGCGGGAGTTCCGTGCCAGATGAGCAGACCAGCTTCTTGCAGAGCATGAGTGGTTTTATGTGTTGAGGAGCTCATAAAGAATTCCAAATTCCCTTGGATTTGCTAACACCTTCCAGACTTAGCTTGGCGTTTTGAGGCCATATCAACTTGGAGATGGAAAAAAACCTGGATCTTCTGGTTTTAGGGTGGTGCTGGCTGGGCCAGGCATGGGGCAGACCTCAGTGTGGCACCCAAAATGTTCACCTGGGCTGCCATGACTTAATTGTAGTCGGTTAAACAATTAAATTTCCCTCATTATTTTATGTGGAAAAGCTGGTGCTTGCACTGGTGGCAGTGACACCCTCATAAATTTCCCCCAGGGCCTGTGTTTGCTGGGGGGAAAAAACCCCACTCCTTGCTCCCCATGGCATTGTCCGTGCAGTTTTCTCCCTGCTCTGGGGTTGTAGGAATCTTTGATCCCCTTTTTTCAGGGATTGTGGTTGTGGGAATCTTTGATCCCCTTTTTTCAGGGAGTTTAGGGGATGTTTTCTCCTCAGCATCACTGGAGGTCCCAACCTTGGGATCCACCACGGCTGACCCGAGCTGCTGTGGACCAAAAGGACATCTCTAATAAACAGTAATATTAAAAACTTAAGCACCTTTGTGGAACAAAGGAAAGCCCAGGGAAGTAATTTCAGCCTGTGTATTCAGTCACCTCTCTGGCAACCTCTGCAATGAGTATTCTGGCAAGTTATCTCGCTGAGGGAGAGTCTGACTTTCTGCAGTTGTCCAAGGCAATCTTTGATTAAATTTTGGATGCTGTTACTTAGACATCCACTCCTGATGCACTTACCATATTTTGCAAAGAGAAGGTCTCTGTGAATTGAAAATTTCTGGTTATGTGCATTCAAGGTCATGCATAAAACAGCGTCTAGGATCATGGAAAGTTGAGGAATTTAATCAAAATGCTGCTCTATAGTTTGGTGTGTTTTGTAGGATTAGCAAGGGCACCAATAATGCTGTCAATGCAGAGCTCATTTGGACACTTGTGAATTATTGAGCTGCAGAACAAACCTCAGCACAGCCTAAATCAACAGTTTTCCGCAGTGATGTTGGCAACAGAAGTTCCTGATGGTTCCTCTTCCACACTAGAAAGGGACAAAATTGCAGTAGGAGGTTGTTTGGGGGGGAAAAAAAGCAGTTGCAGGCTTTGGGATATCTGACTCGGTATTTTTGAGGTTCACCAGAAAGAGGCAGAACAGCAGCCTGACACAAATTTAGGAATTTGTCACTCCCAGCTGGAGTAAAAGTTTAGAGTTTAACTCAGTATTTTAAAATGCGGTTAAGTCCACCCAGTGAATCTGCAGTACTCCCCTCTGGTGGCTGCTCCACACCCTGTGCCCCAAATCCAAACCCCTGGGAATTCTCCAAGGAGCAATGGATGAAGGTCAGTGATGGGAGGGATGACTGGAGGGTCTGAGACATCTTCCCTGGGGGAATTCTCTACTCCAAGGTCACCAGGACTGCACTCAGAGCACGTGGCAGAGGTGAGGGACATCTGAGAGATGCTCTGCAAAGTCCTTCTTCCCTTTTTGTGGTGGCTTTTTATGAGACAGGAGGTTGGATGGAAGATAAAAGGGTTTTCTTAGGCACCAGTGAAAAAAGAAAATTCTATCCTGATGTATTTTGTGGAAATATTGAATTGAATATAGCCCATTACACTTTTTCACCTTTTTTTTCTGCTTAGGTGTCATAGACAACTCTCAGCAGACTGCAAGGTGTCCTTAACACACTGGCATTATGGAACTGGAATTGCTGCATCACACTGAAAAAATTCAGAGTATTGAGATACCCAGAAATCTTTCCCTCCTCTGGAAAGTCTGATTGTGTTAACTATCTATAGTTAACATAATTATATAACATAACTATAATTAATTCCTTAAATTAACTAACTAAAGTTATTTTAAGGAATTAATTATAGTTGATGTGTGTGTTAGTATTTATATCTGAATTTATATCTAAATATTAGTATATATAAGTATTGATATAATATTATATATGTATTTCATGTGTGTATTAAATACATAGATGGCCCTAGACATGAATGTGTTCATGACCTTAACTCCAAACATTCTCCTTTTCCCCAAAAAGAAACCAAATTTTTTTTGTGTGATTTAACTTAATATTGTTTTTCTAAACGCTGTAGATGTTCTTCCCAACTTCAATATTCTCCAAACATTCTCTGCTCTCCTTCTCTTCTGAATTTCAGAAATTGATTCAATGATCTCAGAGCTCGCTGTGGTGGCTACACAGCCTTGCCTAATCTTCCTGTTTTCATTCACAATTTTTTTGAAGTTGTTTATCATAAACTTGTCGTGTGCTATAATTTTTTTGTTATAAAACAAAATTGTTTTATAAAATTGTTTGTTATAATTTTTTTTTAAATGGGTAAACAGCCCAAATGTTTTTTAAGGAAACACACCTTGTCTTCCTAAACAATGACACCAAACTCAGCCAAGCCACGCGTGGGCTCTTCCTTAAGGAGCGGCTGTAAAGGATGGATTTGCAGAAGGGTTTCATTGCTTTCCATGGCGCTGCCTCAGACTGCAAGTGGCTGTCAGGTGAAATAAGAAATGCAACCTAAAGAGTGTGGGGCTGGGGACGTGGAGCCGCAGCCGTGCCCCGCTCCCCGCGCCCTCTCCCTTCCCTCAACGCGCCTTCAAGCTGCTCCCAGTCTTCACCATCTCCCCCCCAAATCTTGGATCCCTCCCCCACAAACACTGCTAACTACTAACTCATAAAACATATCAGCTGGGTTTATTACTTTTAACCATCTTTCCAATTGTGCTATAAAATAAAGGCAGATGCCATTTTAAGATCTTATTATTATCAAGGGCCAACTCCTCCGGCAGCACCTGCTTAGCAGCAATCTGCTTGTTTATAGTCCCTTTTTTATAGGTGACAGTTTAAGGTGGCTGTTCTCCTGTTACAAAGAGTTCTTTTTAATGTGGCAGAAGTGGCACGCACAGTAGGTGAGCTCCTTTCTTTCATCCAGTGATATTGAGACGGGGTCGCAGGTTCACCTGTGATTTTTGCTTGACAGCTTCGCCACACACATCAGGCTCTGCCAAATGCTCCGCCATTAATTTATGATTTAAAGTAATTAACTTTTGCTGATTAAAGTAATTATTTCAAGTGCATTGCACTCAGGCCCAAATGATGCTCACAGCCCCCTCTCCAGTTTGAGCTAGCAGCATGCCAAGTGCTTAAAAGCTGCACCAGGGAGCTCGCGGTGGCTTCTGCCAGTCTAACAGATCTGCCATGTTTATGGCTGACTTGTACTAACTGCTCATTTTAATGCCGAATCCTGGCAGAACATTGACACAGTGTGAAACCTTCATCCGGTAAACAAGACAAGCTTCAAATTGGTGACATCGATGACAGTGAAAACTGTTTAAATGAATCTTGCCTCCAGCCTTCCAGAGGTATTATGTTTTTGAGCGCTGCTCCTTCTCCAGATTGGCTGTTAAACAATTTACAGCTTTATCCAGCCTCTGCCTTTAGCGTTATGCAGGTGCAAAATTTAGGTTTCTTCGCTGGATTGGAGGCCAAAAAAAATCTCTCTGACCTCTCTCTCCCTCTCAGAAAAACCCCACCCAGACCCCACCAAACCCCTTTAAAAGCGGCTTCAGAGAGAAAAACGTGCAAAAGGAGTTTCCTTTGAAAACAAATCTGCCCTTTTGAAAGCGTACATGGGTTGGGAAGCTGCCTGGCATGTCCAGAAGTTAACATGTTTTGTGTGGGAGCCAACGTTGGCTGGTTTATTGTGCCTTCCCTGCTCAGGAGAAGGATGCACAGCGGAGCATCGGGCGGGATCGCGTGGAATTCTGCCAGCGCCGGGTACCGCGGCAACGAGCTTTGTCTCACTGGCACCAAATGTTCCCAAAACTTACCTTTAGGGTTGTGTTATTTCTTTTTTTTTCTTTTTTTTTTTTTATTTTTCCTCTCCATCTCCCTGGAGAAGATATTCCTTGGGAATATCCTCTTGTAAAGAGCTGTGGGATTTTGGCTGCTGCTTGCTGAGTGAAATCGAGCAAACTCAATGGTTTAATCTGTAGGAATAAAAATATCCATGCTGGAAAAAATATATTTCCAGTACTATAAATACATTTATCTGGGTTTTTTCCCCCCTACAATTATTTATTTATTTATTTGTTTGTTTAAATCAAATTTTAATTTGGGAGGGATAAGGGAAACAGTTTTGATCAGGGAAGGGCAGCGTGTTTTTTCCTGCTTTGCTGAAAAGACTGTCAGTTTTTAAAAGCTGCTCACATTATCCCTCTCTCCTCTTCCAGTGCAACTGTAAAGAAATCTAATTTCATCTGTAATAAAGCACCTGATGGGCAGTGATCCCTGGCAAACAATATTTCAGCTCAATGCTAAGCATTGAAAAAACATCATCGAAAAATAAAGATGCCAAGAAAAATCATCTGTGTGTTAGCTTGGCAGCCATCCTCAGAAATGGGAGGGACAGCTCGATAGTGAGGCTGATAGCCGGATTTGGGGGTTTTCTCCCTTTTTTTTTTTTTTTTTTTGGTAATGAATGAAGTGTGGAGGGAAGGGAGGCAGCGGCCGAGGAAGCGCTCAGCCGAGCTCCCCGCGCACCTCGCGAGCAAACGCGGAGCTCGCTGCCAAATCAGAGCACTTCTGGGCTGCCAGGGAGCCCAGGCACTGAGCTAAGAGCACCAAAATCACTCCTCGGAGCCCCTGTCGTGGGTGTGATGTGTGCTCACCCCACCCTCTCCCCGTGCAAGGCGTGCTGTAAGAGCACCCTGGAGAGAGTTTGGCAGAAAATGGTAAGGCGGTTTTCTAAGAACCGATTGGCAAAGGTGTTTTGAAAACGCTTGTCAGAGATAAGAGAGAGACAAAGGAGGTTTCACTGGTTTGGTTTTCTGTTATTTTTTATTTCTAGGTCTCCTCGTAGAATCACAGAATGGTTTGGAAAGGAAGGGACCTTAGAGATCACCTAGTTCCAAACCTCTGCTATGAACATCTTCACATCCAAAAATGTCTGGAGCCTCTGAAGACATAATAGGACTGGAAAACTAATTTTGGAAATCTTTTTCAAAGCAAAACATGCCTGGGATTTACTCACGACCTGATTCAAACTCTCCTGAGACAGTCAAGAACCAGTTGGTGGCCTTAGCCTCATCTGACTCTCCTGTGCTGTCTGCAGTTGTTCCAAGCTCAGCTGATCCTCCTGCGCTGGCTCAAGGAAAGTGATCACAATCCTCACAGTGTTCCAGGGAGGATAAGAGCAGGATTTGATGCTACAGGAATTGTGAGTGGCTGTGGCTGGCATGGGAGAGATTAGCAAACTGGGATCTCACAGTAACAGGAGCAGTGGTGCCACCTGGGCTGGGAACACAAACTCTGGTTTCAGCCAGGGGGTTGGAGGTGCCTGGCTCCCATTGACATTGCCAGAGGTGGGGCATTTTTGAATATCTCTAGGTGTTGGGTGGGTGTTGGACTGGTTCTGGGTAGGGCAAGGTAGGGATGCTCCTGTTGGGAAAGGACAACCCACAGCAGAACTCCTGCCAGTTCTCCAGTTGAGGAGGACATCCCGTGAGCCATGAGAAACCAACAGTGAGAAATCTCAAAATCTGGTCAGGTGAAAAGTGCAACAGACACCAGGTAAAGACTGTCAGGAATTCAGAATTCCAACATGTGTGAAAGTCACATTTGAATTTATTCAAATGAGTTTGAATTTAACCCCTCGGAATTATGAGAAGAATAAAAGTCCCATTATGGAATGGCACAATGTATTAGCAGTTATAGGTGTTAAATCAAACCAAGGTACATGATGTTAATGGACAAAGTGACTGTGTTTAAACAGTTGTCTACTTATTAAATCTCTAATTAAGGACATGCAAACCAAGTGGCAAAGATTTTCCACTAAGCATGATAAATTGTGATTAGCAGAATGCTTTTAATGTACCGCAGAGCAAGCCAGTTTTATTAAAAAAAGAACTGAAGCCACCCAAATTTCTCCCAGCAGCTTTACCTGTGATGACAGTGGTACCTTTGCAGGTCATAATAAATTGATTTTCTCTGTGTGTATTAACCCCTGACTGCAGTTTGGCTCCTATTTTTTTCTGTTTTTATAGCCCTTCTTTACAGCATCTTTTGGGATTTATCTCAGACAGGCCAGATGAGCTGGAAGTGACTTTTTGGAAGCCGCCTCATGACTTTCTGCCTGGATTGCATGTGATGTAAATATTTTCCTGCTACAGCACACCCCTCCATAGGAATAAGTGCACTTACTTGACTCAATCAGCCATCTGTGACTCCATCAGCCACAGTGGAAACTAATGGTAATTGCCAATTGTTAACCAGACAATAGCAGATGCTAACTTTAATATCCAACAGTGCTCTTCCGAGCATCTTTTATGGAGACATGGCCTCACTTTAATACGTGTTTTCTTTCCCCAAAATAAGGCAACTTTGTAAAGGCTGATTAGCCCAGGGAGCTATGTGACTTGAAGCAATGAACTTCCAGGAATGGCAGCCCATGTGCTGTTTCTGGGCCATAATATCTACAGTATGAAAATTTAGAGGACTGGATTTAAAATTCTTCTCCGAATAGCAATTTTTTTTTTTTTTCCAGTGAAATCTCACAAAGAGCCACATCCTGGATGCTAACATGAGAGCTGCGCCTTTCCTGGCAATGTCCTTGCCTCCTATTAGATAATCAATTAGTCTCAGAACATTAAAAAGCAAAATGCTGCAACAGGATTTTCCACCAAATTCAAAAATATTTACTAAAGGATTTCATTGCTCCCGTTTATTTACACGGAAGCCTGAAGGCCGCAACAACATAAATGCTGCTACTCTGGCACCAAGACAGCTCTGCAGCCTCGGCCCCGAAGGACATCTGGAGTTTCTGGGTCGCCGTGGTTCCTTTTTGCAGAAATTTGCTCGCAGAAAGTAATGAATGAGCCCATTTTCACTTCGGCTGGGGCCCGCGGTCTACGGGAGACATTAGGAGCAATTTGTAGCCAAACGTGCAGGTCTGTTCCATCTAAAATATTATCAATGAGCTTGTCAACCCGAGCCTTAACCTTCTTTGTTATTTTCATCTGCTCCTCTCTCAGATGTCTCTCCTCGTAGCCATAACCTCTGAAGACTGGCAACAGGATGTCATACACCTGTTTTGCTCAAGGCTGGGGCTCGGAGCCCCGCGCGAGGTTGTGTCGGCATTGGCTCGCTCGCCGCTTTGCTCGACGTATATGTCAGAATGTCAGATGATCGTTGTTGTATCTGCAGCTGTTGCATGAGCACAGTGCCAGGGGCACAACTTTCCTGCAGTGAGCTTTAATTTGCTCTCCCCTCCCTGAAGAGCTCCCGCGCTTCACCTTGCTGCTGCCGCTGCAGCTGGAGGAGAGCTCAGCCCGTGTGCAGCTGAGGCTGCGGCGCGGGAGGGAGGCAGGGATGAAGGCAGGCAGGGAGATGGGAAATGAGACTGGGAAGGAGGCAGAGAGGCAGGGACACAGGGATGGAGGCAGGGGTGCAGGGATGGAGGCAGGATTTGAGTCAGGGTGGCAGCGAATGAGGCAGGGACACAGGGACGGAGGCAGGGGTGCAGAGATGGAGGTAAGATTTGAGGCAGAGATGCAGGAATGGAGGCAGGATTTGAGGCAGGGTGGCAGACAAGGAGGCAGGGAGGCAGGGATGCAGGGATGGAGAGAGGATTTGAGGTAGAATTTGAGGCAGGGGTGCAGGGATGGAGGCAGGGATGCAGGGATGGAGACAGGATTTGAGGCAGGGTGGCAGGGATGCAGGTAGGGACACAGGGATGGAGGTAGGGGTGCAGAGGTGGAGGTAAGATTTGAGGCAGAGATGGAGGAATGGAGGCAGGATTTGAGTCAGGGTGGCAGACAAGGAGGTAGGGAGGCAGGGATGGAGGTAGGGGTGCAGGGATGGAGGCTGAGAATCAGGGATGGAGTCAGGGAAGCAGGCAGGGAGGGAGGCAGGCAGGGAGCAAGGAAACTGAGGCAGGCTCAGCACCAGGCAGTGCACAACTTGGTGGAGGTGCTGCAGACTGCTGTTTGCATCTTTGCTCAATGAGGCATTCTCCTAATTGTTTGCAGGAAGGCATGGCAAACACTCAGGGATTTATATTTGTGCGAGTCAATCTGTAGTATATTTGGATGCTGTTCCAACAGAGCTACTCGTAGCCTAAATAAGCCATAACCTGCCAAGATATTCATGAGAGATCTGACTAGGTTTTTGACTGCTCTCAGAATTAGGTTGACAATCAAAACAGATGTAGAATGAGACTGCAACTGGATTGCCAAAGGCAAAAAACTCCTGTCAAATTCTTTAAAGGAGGGAGCTGATAAACCGCTGCAATACATGGGAATAGTGGACATTAGTGACTAGACAAGGACACATATGTCCACCTTCAGTTTGGCTCGGGATTGTGGATTTGTTTCACAAATTAGGTAGCAAGGGCATTGGAAAAAAAATGCTTTAAAATACGCAGGTAGTGAAAGTTTAAAAAGACACAGCCTTGCTGCATGAATATTACAAGATGTTTCTCGGGGTTTTTTTAAATATACGTGTTTTTGTGGAATTGCTCCATTGCTGAGTGACAAATTGGGAAGGCACAGATCATCTGTAATTTAAAAGAAGAAAGCAATAGAGGGGTTGATTAAAAAGCAGTACAACTCTGTGTTATAGGATATCGCCTGGTTACATCTATTATTAAGGGAGACATGAAGCATTTTGTCTTTCACTTGAAATGTTAACTAAATCAAGATTAAATATATAAAACGAGGCTTCATCTTTAATAAGGAGAATGGATACAGTGGCCTAATGTGTACATCTGTATCTTGTCTAAGAGCTGCAACTCATAATTCCTGTATCCAGGCCTTTGTAACACAGGGAAAAAGAGAGTTTCTGTAGGATGCAACACAAATGCGAAAGACATTGGTGGGAGAAAAAAACCAACTGGTTTGCAGCTGCCTGCTGGGCAAAATCCCTGGCTGAAAGGACATCTCTAGGTGGAGAGATCCATATGGTGGGGCTTCATGGTGTTTCAGGATAGGGATGGCTGACAAATATGGAATGACACCTTTCCTTGGGGAAAACACTGAGTCATTCAAAAGGGAGCCATTCATGGGGTTTGTTTCAATGAATATCCTAATCTGAAAAATTATAGAACAAATCATAGCACAGTTTTCAAAATGTTTTACTAATTATTCATGTTTCTTGAAATAATTTTTGTTCTTCAAATATAGCTTTTGGATGGTTTTTAGGCGTTTTTCATACAGGAATACATTTCAGAATCATGTTTAGAATAATATTTTAACCCCAGGAAGGTTTTAAAGGATTTTTTTTTCTGTGCAGAAGGCTGCTTGTCCTATTTTATGTCTCAAACAGCTGTGCAGGGGTCTGGATGGTGATGGAGCTGTGTTCCTTCCTCCAAACACTGCCACCTTCCCCAGATTTTTCTGTATAGAAGGTAAAACATCCAAACCACACCTCGAATCTGCTGGCTGTGCTCAGGACCCGCACGTGCACATCCTCTAACTCCATGCAGAGGGCTCTGCGTGGTCTCCTTCAGATTTCTGGCTAATCCACACCAGCCAGAGCAGCTGGGAATGTGCCTGGCTGTCAGGAGCTGGCTGCCAGCCCCAGCCTGGCAAGTTGGCTGGGTGGTCACTTGGCACACGAGGGCCGTGGCACCGAGCTCGCCCGCGCTGCCCAGCACCCCGTCCCTGCTGGCACAATCACTCTCCCTGCTCCAGCGATGAAGATGGATTGGCCCAAGTGGAACATCAGGTCTTCAGGGCCAAAAGTAAGCTGGAAATATGAGCTCAGGCCATCCTGGCCAAGTGCTCCACTGTACAGGCAGGACTTTGTCCCATGGGGACCTCGGAGCACCTCTGGGCTTGCAGAAAAACCCAGAACAAACCGTTCATGACATTTCTTTTGGCTCAGCTGCCATTTCTCTTCTTTCCAGGAGGATCTCTCCCCTCTATTAATACCTCTGTAATCTGTTTAATTAAAATGAAATCTATTTTTGATACCTCACCACTAGATCCAACACCGTATTCCCGAGTGAAGGAGGTATTCCCTCCACTGCCGCGTGAGGCAATGTTATTTCTTGCACTGTATTTCCAATCAAGTTGAGCAACGTTAACTTGTCTTTTTTTTTTTTTTTTTCTTCATCAGTATCCAATGCTTTCATATCCTGGTTAGATCTTGATAGGAAAATATAAAAACATGTCAAGAGAGTGGTTCTGTTACAAATGGGGTGCAAAAACGATTTTGGAGAAAGCCCATTTGTGTGTGATTTCTAACCTAATTCTGCAAACCCTGGTGGTTTGGAGAGTTTAGCATCCAGAGGTTTGGGCGTTTGCCCAAACTAACCCTAAAAAGCAAACCTTTGGCCGCCTGCCTTCCAGTTGAGTGTGTGATATAAATAGCTGTGCTAGGAACAAACAAAGGAGGTATTGCACGGAGCAGCCAAGAGACACCACGTGAGCCACTCCATCAGGCCGGGTTTTGCTATCCCAGTTGGAGACGTGCTCCTACTTTTTCCTGATATTCATGGAGTGGTGACTGGGTGCCACAAAGCAGAGAGACTTCAGCACTTTTATCTTTCTTCAGCTTCTGTGAAGACTCAATACTCAACTTCCTTGGAAAAAACCAAACAAAATGCAAACAATTGATTTAAAAGCTACTCAGTAAAATCCTTCTCATGTTGGCTTTGGTGGATTTGTTGTAGAGCTGCTGTTTTAGATGATGTTGCAAGACCAGACCAGAGAGGAAGGGTTCAGACTTGCATTATCCCTGCAGCCCTGTTCAGGTGAAATGAGATTTGGTATTTTCTTCAACATTTCACAGCTTTTTTTTTTTTTTTTTTTTTTTTTTTTTTTTTTTTTTTTTTCTTTTCTTTTCTTTTTTCTTTTCCTAAGCTGGTTCATGGGATTGTCTGAAGTTCTAAATAAACCTTTATCTGCATACACAAGTTTAGTCTTGACCAGTGATAGCCTGGAATATATTACCTGTTGGAGAAATCTAAAACCCCCTGCTCAGGGAAATATTGGAATCACCATCCCTGGAAGAACTCAAAAAACTGTACATGTGGCACTTGGGGACATGGGTTAGGGTAACCTTGGCAGTGCTGGAAATCTTGATCTTAGAGAGCTTTTCCAACCTAAACAATTCTATGATTCCAAGATTCTATGGGGTGTTTTTATGACTGTCCTCGTATCCATTTTTGGGGTGTTTTGGTCTTATTTGAGTACAGAAAGCAAAAACAGGAGAAAACATAAATTTGCCTTTGAAAGGCAGCATTTCCAGGGAAACCAAGTGAAACCTCACATCCCTGGCAAAACCCCTGGGCATCCTCACAGCTCAGCTGACATCCAGACATTCATGGGAGCTGTAGGAAGAATCAGGCTGCTTTATCTGCATCACCTTTCTCGTGCTGCCCTTTTCTTTGTGGCTGCTCCTCTTTGATGAAAATCTGCTGTAAAATTGCCACTCCACCAAACCTTTCTTTCCCTCGTGTGCCTCCCCTGACCCCTGCTCCTTCCATTTGGCAGAGCTGAGCAGCCAGAGCCCTAAATCACCCCAGCAGCCGTGGCTGGGGTGCGGTGCCTTTCCCTGGATTCCAGCTGGCGGCTGCTCCCAGCTCCTGTTTTCCCAATTCCCATGGAGACTGAGCGTTCTCACGCTGTCTAAAAGCCAAGGGCTGTGCCACTCATAAACCCCCTGATGGATGGTGGAAGGGCTTTTCCATAATTCCCCATTCCTAATCAATGAGTGTGTTTGACATCCCGGCAGCTCGGCGTTGGAGAATAGCTGTCGATGGCGCTGAAAGGGAATGGGGAACTCTCACATCACTGATGGGAGCTGGTTATTGATGTCACCACTCTGTCACCCACTGATAAATACAGCCCACAGTGAATTCCCTCCAGCCTGTAGAGCCATGGATTGGAAAATAAACATCCGTAACTTGAAAATCGCCATGCAATTGAGGTGATGTTAACTCCAAGTGGTGATGAATCTTGGATTTTCTCCTGCCTGTTTCCATATTTCCCCCTCATAAAGGACATGTGGGCAGTGGCCTGTGCCATTTGGGATAAGGTAGGTATTTGGATTACAAATACCTTAATAGCTGGGGCCTTGTTCTCAGGTTGCTTTATGGGTGGATCTGTGTGTCAAGTGTGCATAATAACGGCTGTAACAATATTGCTTATTTATTTTGACAAAATTCTGATACCTGATCAATCCAAGTGTTGTGCAGAAAGGCCTTTAAGAGACACTTTTTCTCGTGATCTTTTCCTCACCAGTGGAAATGTGGGCAATGTCCCTTTTCTCTGAGCCTGGCTCCTGCAGGTCTGGTTTCCAGGGAGCACCCACACCTGTGTCCCAGACAGCTGGCACGCTCTGCCTGCACCACAGCTGCCATCTGTGCCAGTGCCACGTGCCACTGATGGCACTGGGGGACAGCAGGAGCAAGGGAGTGACTTCACAAAGCCACAGAGCTGCGTTTGGGGACTGAAATCTGCTCTGGGTTGGGTGTCTGCCTCTCTTTCCTCACTGTCTCACTGAGGCTGTTGCTGGTCAGATAATTATCAAAGGTGTTCTGGGTGGATTTAAGGACTTCAAGCACAGGGGATTTTGTTTCTGTAGAGGTTATATGGGATTGTTTGGGCTCTGAGCATTCCAGTTTAGTGAAAAGTTTCCTTCCCATGGTGGTTAGAATGAGATGATCCTTAAGGTCCCTTCCAATCCAAACCATTCTATCATTTCATGACTGAAAACATCAGGTATTTTTAGGATACGTAAAGAGATCATTTTTCTATAGAAACTGAATTCCCCCAAAGAATGAGACCATTCACAAATAAATGTTCTTTTGCACTGTGTGGAAGAAAGAGCTCATCACCTCTCTGTGAAAGGAAGAGGCATCTCCATGAATCCCTTCAGCATTCCAGTGGTCCATGCCAAAGCCAAAGGCAGGGTTTTATAGTCTGTCCTGGAATCCTGGCAGCTCCTTGTGGCTTGGCACAGCCTGAAATGGTGGCAGAGGACAACATCCACACTTAGAACAAACAACAGGCCCACGGCCTCATCTCTGGGATGCTGCCGCTTCTGCAAGGCTGGAGTTTGCTGATGGTGAGGAGACACCGTCAAAGCTTCCATTCCTCTGGGTGGGTGGCATGACCAGAGTGACCCCCTGTCTCAGGGGCAGAAGCTCTCCAGAACAGCCCAAAAGTGGGAAAACAGAACTTTTCTCTCCACTTTTTTCTTTGTCTTCCCTTCAGATGCAGTGGGGCACCTGGAGGACATTGCAGAGCTGCTCCCAGCCCTGTGTAGCAAACGCTGAGGCTGTCAGTCCCTTTGGGGCAGGGGGAAATGAGCTCCAAACAAACGCTTCTCCACAGGTGCAATGCACATAAGTGCATTTTTGGATCGTGGTCCAAGTCTGCATCCTCTGTGAGAGCAGGGATGTGCCAGGATGAGCAGGTTTTTATCAGCCCAGCACTCCTCCATTGAGCAGAGACAGAGTTGGGAGCACTGCACATCCAAGAGAGGGGAATTAATGAATGAAAAAACCTTGACATTTACACAATTTAGGCATGTTACTTTTATTTAAGGGTCTTTTTTTTTTTTTTTTTTTTGTGCAAAGGGTGCAGAACCCTTGGTGAATAGACCTGTTAATGCCTCTTGCCTTTTGTGTTTATATGTGCCAGGTCTAATAATTGTCACGTCAACCTAAGTGAGAAACATCCAGACACATCCATGGGAGAAGCCGGAGGGCTTTAGTTCAAGTGACTCCTGTTCCTCCTGGGTGGGGAAGAGGGAAGGGCAATAAACAACAGGAATTTGTTCCTTTCTCAGGGTTTATCACGTGTAAAAATGTAGGACTTTGGCAGCCATTAATTATACATAAAGTCAATAACCAATCTTAATAGGACTTAAAGTGACAAAAGCGATGACATTTAAAAACAAAATCAGCTCTCCCATACCACGAGTCTGGGACCATCAGGGAAAGGAAAAAAGCTGGAAACATGCTCTGGACATGCAGTAATTGTCACTGCCATTTTCTGATTTCATTAGAGAAAACTGCTTTCTGTGTAGGTAGATTAGAAAAGGGAGAAACTCTGGATCACAGAGGTCGGGTCTGTGTCTGGGATAACCTGCCCTGCCTGTCAGCAGCAAACAGAGGAATTTGGGGTAAAAAATAGGGGGATTTGTTTTTTCATGATATTTCAAAACTTACATAAGAGCCCATTTTAGCTGTGCTTTTATTTCCCCCCTTAAAAATGAAGCAGAGTCATGGTGGGCAGACAGGAAAATAATACTGCTAATAATAATATTAATAATAGCCATAATTCCTCTGCACTGCTGCTGATTTCTGGAGACTGAAATCTGACCAAATCTGATAATAATCAATACATCTGAATTTAGGCTTGTATTTCAGTCTGTAAAATTTATAAGAAGTAGATGTACCCACGAAAATCCAAGCTTTGAAAGAAGTTCTATTGCCCAGTTCGGGCATTTATTCTAATTAATCTTATGTAAGGCGAGAAGGTCTGCTAATGAAGTTATCATTAATTTATATTCCTGCTGCACAGTTTATCTCCTTTACTTTGTACCTTGTGGTTTTTTTCAGGGAAGATCAAGAACCAATTCTTGGCCATTTTTCCTGACAGAATCCATTTGAAACTAGCCAGAGGAGTGAGAAAATCGAGGTGCCCACACATGGATAAGTCTTGCCAGGTTCTGCACCTTTTTTTTTTTTTTTCAGCTGCCTGATTGAGGAAATATTTTTTGCTCTTTGTTTCCAGGGGGTGGGTGGGTTGGTTGGTTTGTTTGTTTTCTCAGGAGTGGGGAATTTCGGTCGGTCCTCATCCTTGTTCCAGTTTGGAAGAGCAGGCGTTGGGGCTGTTAGCAAATGACATGCCCGGGAATATAAAAGAGCACTACATCTTTGGAGCTGTTTCCTGGTATTCCCCAGCATCCTTGTTTGTCATAATTTGAAAGAAGCTATTGAGCTGAAAGGAGGGACAAACAATCTCCAGGCGGACAAAGCCAGGGAGAGCTGGGAGCAGCCAAATTTCCATGGAACACTCGTGTTCCAATTCATATTTAAATGCGCTCCTAAGCAGCTGGACAACCTTTCTGTGGCGGGCCACAGCTGAGCGTTGTAGCCAAGGAGAAATCACAAACAATTTTCTGAGAGCAGATGAAAGGTGTGTGCGTGTTTCTGTCCTTTTAATGCGAGAGAATGAACACTGAGCTCACGCAGGATGTCAAGATGTTGGGCAGAGTTTAAGTGCAGCAGAGATTCCCAGCGCTGTGGATTTGGCTCCGTTGCCTTTGAAGTCATCCAGGTTGTGCTGATTTACGGCGGCCAAAGATCGGCACAAATATGGATGTTTCTGCAAATAATTTCGATGGCCTTCTGCTTAATGATTTTTTTTTTTTTTGAGGGAAATGATGGTTTCTTACAAAGGCGCCTAGGCAGCAACCACTCAATCAAGTAATCATTTAATTAATGAAGGGATGAATCCTACAGTCCTTATTAATTAAAAACTCGTGTGGGACACACCTGGAGAAAGACAAAGCCTGGGTCAAAAGTGCCTTTTTCGGTATCCTAAGCTGACCTCAGGCTATCCCAGTCTTCTGCAGGTCCCCACTGTAATGGCAAGTAGCCCAAATTTTCCCAAATTTTTGTCTTCTACTTCTCTAACTGAGCTGCCTTGGGGCTCGAAGGTGCTTCTGCAGCCCCTTCACCCCACTCCATGCTCTACTCAAGGTGCCAGAAAGGGCTCTACACCTCCTAAAATTCCCTTTTATTCCTGAGGTTTGCTCTTCTAGAGGCTGTGCTGGTATCTTTGAAGGCATTTTGTCTACAATCAGCTGGCGCAGAGCATAAGAGCATCCTTTGTGCAAAGAGAAGCAGATTTCCCCCGGTCCAAAAGAAGTTTTTCCACAGTACAAACAGCCATGGGTTATAATTTATCAAGTGATGTTCCTGCACGTATATTGTGAATGAATGTTACCATTTGCTTTGAATATGGTTTAATGTTCTTTGGAGGCAAAACTTAATTATTCTTTGTCCTTGAGTCTCTGCACTGCAGCTGCTTTTATTAAGAAAAATAGCAGGAATTATTAAGAATGTTAAAAAATTACTTCTCACAGGAGAAGTCAGGTTAAAGAGCTTCTTGCACAACATTCTTTACTCTCTCTCTTTGCTGTTCTGTTTTAACCATGTCTGAGCTATCTGCAACAGAAATCAAGCAGAGTTTGGATGATTTTCCTTCCCCCTAGATAGATATTTCTCAAACTATCTCTTTCCTGTTTGAATTTCTTCTTATGTCACATTAGAAGAAGTGTGAGCAGTTACTGGGCGTGAGATTGGGCTTTCCCTCTGTTTTTTGCTGAGGCTGGAGTGTGGGGATGGTGGTGATGATAAGAGGATCCTGAGAGTTCCTATGGCACTAGAAATACTGAAATAATCAAGAACTGGGAACAATTAACTAGCAGCAGTTTTACACAGAAGTATGAGATCTAAAACCAAGAGAGAATTTTCATAGCTTTACTTTGACACATTTTTAGTTTTTACTTTCTGCCTTGGGAAGGCAAAAAAAGGTGTTTGTGCTTCCAGCTTTGTCCCTGAGCTTCCAGCAGCCACCACCCAGTCCAGGCTCTGGGATGGAGACAAGGAAAGTGCAAATGACTGAGATTCCCAGAATCCCAGACTGGTTTGGGTTGGAGGAGACCTAAAAGCTCATCTAATTCCATCCCCTGCCATGGGCAGGGACACCTTCCACTAGACAAGGTTGCTCCAAACCTTGTCCAGATAAATCAGATGGACAAATCAAATGGATAAATCATCCCATTTAATGGTGTTGTGCTGATGGCTGGACTAGATGACCTTGAAGGTCTCTTCTAACCTGGATGATTTTGTGAATCTCTGGTTTTGTTGTCCAGGATGTTTAATGTTTATACACAATTCTGTAGCTCGTGTTTTCACTGAAAAAGCTGTGCTGTAAACTCCTCATCATACCCTCCAGACCGTTTGTGAGTCTGATTACCCCACATTCACTTTTTTTTTTTTTTGACAAACTTTATTTTCTCTACTCCCCTTCTACTACTGAAGATATTGTAGACTTAAAAACTCTGCAATCAATGGCTGACTAATATTTCCTCAGTTAATTTTTTTAGGTTTAGCTGTCCCATCTATAAACCTAAAAGAGAGGAACAGTCTAAAATAACTATTACTCAATTTATTGCTTGAATATAAAATTAGATAAACGAGCCATTGCCTTCCACTTGGATAAAAAAATGTGGCTGAGTTGATTCTCTTTGTCTGGCCATGGTGCTCATCAGGAAACACTCAGTTATTTTTGGATGGCTACCCCAAATTCCTTGCTTTGGGAATTAGAGCTTCCAGAGAAACCTGAGTAGCTGTTTCATCCAGCAAGGGATATTTCTCCAGTAGGAGCACAATAAGCCCAGGACCTGCCTCTGGAATTGGTTGTTACACAGAGTGGGCAGAATGAAGCTATGGAGGAGAAAAAAATAAAAGGAAAAACTCAATTGGTGCCTTAAAACCAGAATTTGCCTCAAACCAGAATTTGGCTCCTCCAGTAGTTTAATGGATCCCATTGCCTAGTGCAACACTTTGCACTGAAAATATTTTATTTTGATTTATTTGGCGAGTGGAGTAGGACTGAAGGGGATCAGCAGTGTCTCTGGTGATTTTTGGTGAGGTTAAAATTCAGTATCTGAAGTTCATTTTTATTAATAACTAATTTTCTGGCCAGGAAAATATCTGTAGAGAAAAATTAGATAATAAAACAACCCAGACTGGGAAAGAAAAAAAAAATGCAAAACAATACAAAGCCCTTACAACTGACTAATATTAATGATAAATGCACTATCCTCCTTCAATATGTTTTTGTCTTGGGATATGTGATTTCCCAAGGACAAAATAAGTCAAAACTACCCTTGGCTTCCACAGTTTTCCAGAGTTTTCCATGGAGCAAAGTGATTACATGGAGTGTATATACTGAATTCATAGTTCAACTTAGTTTTACACAAATAAAACCTTGAGTGAGTGTCCTTAACTTAAGAAAATTGGACCAAATTACTGAATGGAAAATAAAATTCTTCATGCATTTTTGCCTTTAATAAACCGAAATCTTTACCTAAGAGAGGAAGTGATCTGGATTTGGTGCAAATAATTAAATATAACGGAGAAATTATTAAGCAAAGCATTACTTTTTATTTAAATGGCAAATGGAAAACAAATGTCTGAGAAAGGCGGTGAGCTTGCTTCATGTTTCCCACTCAAACACTTCTTAGTTTTGTGTTGAAGAAACAAGGTATTTATTGTCTTTTTTTAATAAGTGGTTTCAAGATGGAAATAATGTCACTAAAATCAGCAGTATTAATGGCACAGACCTACAGTAAAGGCTACATTGGCTGCCAGGAGTTGTCCTTAAAATAGATGTTTAATTTTGGACATCACCAGAAATTTGCAGTTAGGCTGAGGTTCATCTCAAAGCTCTGCTGGGACCAGCCAATGGTACCCCAGGAATCTGGCTGTGTTTGACATGAGACCACCCAACTACCTTGATTCCCCCCTAAGAAAAAATCATGGTGGTCCCACTGGTGTCCCTGGTGTGGAGACAATTCCTACCAGGAGAAGATCTGACCCTGGAAAAACTCTTTGCTGAGCCTGTGATGTCAGTGACCTCGTTGTAAAACAGATAATCAGTGTTGGCACCTGAATCCCCACTTTAGAAGGAATATGGAGAAGATGTAATGCAGCATCGAGCACATTTTTTTTGTGCTTTTCTTTTGCTCTGTCTCTAAACTGATGCCAGGGAACCTCTTGCAAACAGGTGGCCAAAACTTCAAGGAACTGTCCCTTTTTTTTTCTAATGGATGTTTGACTTAAAGCTGGCAGAGAAACCTTTTGAAGATGCACGAGCGAATTATTCACTTAAAAGTGGGAACACTCCCCACCAAATCCAACAGGGATAGGTAATTTGATAGATGAGTTCACCTAAATGATACTAGCATGTTTCTTATCTCCCTGCCATCGGGTTAAGAGCTGTTGTGCATAACTTTCTTAACCTTAACCTCATCTCTTCATCTCTCGGGACTTCAGATTAGTACAAGGGATAAAGGAAAATCAATGCCGAGTTTGGTTCTGGTGAATGTTTATGTCTGTATGCAAAGGAAGAAGGGGGGAGAGCTTGAAACCATCCCTTCCCAGTGAAAGATTTTAATTAAATTAGGTCTTAGAAATGTGGAGTGTGATCTTTGCAGTGTTTTGATTTCGCTGAAGATTATGACCAGACTTGCCAAAACCAACAGCGAAGTCTCACATTTGTGAACTCGGCACACAGCGCCCATGAATCTGATACATCCCAAAGAAAGAGCCTGAGTGCTCCTGTTTACATTCCTAAAGTCTTTACAAACAAGGGGAACAATATCTGCTCTTTACAGATTACCGTGGTCAGGTTCCTGTGTACAGCACCAGTGACCTTTCCGAGCTGAGCAATCTTCAGACACTCAGCGCCCTGGGCTGTGAGGAGCCCGAGGTGTATCAGCTTACCAAGAGTTCATATTTTACACCAGGACTGATTTTTACTGTATCCAGCTGCTGAATATCGAATGATGGAGTTTGGGCTGTAAAAGAGGACTTTTCTCTCATGTAAAGGCAGAGATTCTTCCTACTGATGGGGAAAATGTGGCCTCCACTCTGACTGCTCTTTATCTGTGTTTGCCCTGTTCTCTGCATCCCTTTCCTCACCAAAACCATCTTTATACCAGTGAAGAGAGAGGTAGCAGGTGTAGCACCTCTGGATTGTGTCCAGATGGGTCTGGAATATCCCAGGGAGGAGAGTCCAGCCCCTCCCTGGGCTCTGCTCAGGGCTGGGCACTGCCCAGGGCAGGATTTCAGGGGAATTGCTGGGCTCAGTCCCTGCCCAGGGCTCTGGGGACATCGCTGAGCCTGGAGCAGAGCCTGGGGCTGCTCTGCCCTCCCTGCACACGGGGACAGACATGGGGACACAGGGACAGACATGGGGACATCCAGGGACAGGCAGGGACACTCAGGGACAGACATGGACACACAGGGGCACCCAGGGACAGCCAGGGACACTCAAGGACACCCAGAGACAGTCAGGGACACACAGGGACACCCAGGGGCACCCAAGGACACTCAAGGACACCCAGGGCTCAGGGCTCCTCTCAGCTGAGGCTCCTCTCTGGGCTGAGCAGCCCCAGCTTCCTCAGCCTTTCCTGGGCAGGGAGATGCTCCAACCCTTTTGTGCTCCACAGGACTTGGGGATGTGGCACATCCAGTAAGTTCTTTCCATAGAATCCTAAAGGCTGGAAGATACCTTTAAGATCCTCAACTCCTTTTATCCATCTCCAAACCATTGTAAATGTGTGCCTGGCACAGCTCAGCCTCTCCTCCCTGGTGCTCCTGGCCTCGGTGGCCCAAAGCAGCTTCTGTCAAGGAGGGTTTTGTACATTCCTAGGGAAAAAGCCTCGAGGTCACTTTAATTTAGGTGGTTTGAGCACATAAAGGCAGCACATGTCAGTGCTGTGATGATCTTGGGTGAGGATCTGTTTTTCTTGAGCTTGTGGGGGACACAGCAAAGCGCAGGAGGAAAACAAGTGCCTGAAAAAGGTCTTTTAGCTCCTTGAACAGGGGAGGATTATGCAGGGAAGGACCAATAAATCAGCCTCTCGATGGGCATTCATTAGCTTGTTTTTGGGTTAACTCTGGCTCTTCCCAAGCGCCTTTTGCTTTCACTATAACAGCTTTCCTACTCCAAATGCCCTGTGGTGAATCCTGCCATGCAAATAAGGATCAAATCTTCATTTTCATAGAGTAACGACTTTTTCCTTGGAAGACACCTGAAAAAGAAAGCTTTTTGCTGTGTAAGCTTAATTTTAGCGTATTGATGGATCTTCTGGAAACAGAAGTCAGAACAAGAGCCAAGTTTGCAGCTTGGCTCAGAGTTCATTTTCTGCTAAAAGCAACGTGAAAACAAATATAAAAAAAACGTACAATCCAGATTCTGTGATAGAATTCAGATATGCTGCTATTACAGAGCGATAACTAACATCTCAGGCTATCAGTGAGGGCTGTTCTGCCTCTCAAAACCTGAGTGTTACTAGTTGGGAGGGAGCCAGATAATGATAGAAACATCCTGTGAGATTGTAACCCAAGCGTTCTGGTGGTTGAACTTGAGGAAAGGGCGCATATTATCAGCTGCATTTTGTTCTCAATTCACTCCAGGAGACGGCGAGAAAAATGGTCTAAACCTGAACGATCAATAATTTGTGTAGTGAACACAGTGTGCCGTTAAGAGGTCTGATCTTCAGATCTCTTCAAACATCAGGTGAGACAGGAGAGCGGTGACTACCAAGGAGGAAGCAACCTGAGGTGCAATTCATGAGAACAAAGGCTGAAAGCGAGGTTGAACTGCTTTTAGTTTGCATTAGAAAAACCTGATGGGTCACAGAGCCTGGCTGGTCATTTGTAGAGAGTTTGTTACAGGAAAGAGCTTGTGTGGGGATGGAATTGATCCAGCCACAGAACCATGAACACCTTCTGTGGGGCGTTTGCTCCTGTGTGTCCTCCTGCAGTGGAGTTTTGGGTTGCAGATTAGAACGTGAGGTTTCCAGCTCCTGAAGATTGCCTTTCCCAGTTTGCTGAAGTCCCTGAAGTGCTGGTCAGAGCTGTTTTGGGGGGTATCAATGGAATCAGAATATCCTGAGGAGGAGGGGACCCGCAGGGATCATCAAGTCCAGCTCCTGGTCCTGCTCAGGACACCCCAACAATCCCACCCTGTGCCTGGGAGGGTTTCCAAGCTCTTCTTGGCCTCTGGCCATAAATGGTTTTCTAAGGCCATAATGGTTTTTAAAAAATGTGGGTTTTAAAACCATTTATAGCTCATGCCATAAACAATTCCTGGGGGAACCTGTTCCAGCACACCACCACCCACTGGGAGAAGAATATTCTGCAAACAAATGACCTCAATCAACCAAGAAGAAGCACTTTTAGAGGTCCTGGTATCTGGAAGAAAAGCACAACCCACTAAGTCCCATGTCAGCGTTTTGACAAGAGGACAAAGAAAGTTCCTTGGTGCTACAGAGAAAATAAAGTAAGAGGCACCAGTTCAGCTATGAAGGTTGAAGTAGGCTTTGCCATTCTTAATTAATCTGTTAAGTAATTTCACAGAATCATGGACTCATCGAGCTCCACCAGGCCAGAAAGGGCTTGTTGGAATCACTTAATGTGTAACACGAGCCATAAGATTTTCCGGAATTTCTGAATTTGTTTGAATGGAATTTGAATCTAACTTAATTAGATTAATCTTTTAGAGGGAAAACTTAATCTCAGTTTCCTGAACCAATGGGTTCAGTTCTGTGAGGGAGTAGTCCAGGGAAGAATTTTTCTTGAGCAAAAGACTAAGTAACTTGAATAGCAATGATATTGCCTTGGTCTCCTCGTGCTATTTAAGTGGTGATTCGGTCTGAACTTGACTTTTAAGGCAAAAATGCACTTCCAGGGGTGACTCCCTGAGTGAGAAGAGCTTTCAGTACTGTAGGTCTGAGTAGATTAACAGACTGTCTATAAACTGAGGGAAGAGAATAAAAAGGGAAAGAGGAAAAAGCCAAAGAGAGAGTAAAACTTGGAATTGGAAAAACAATTGCTGTTCCAGATGAAACATTTCATTATATATGATGGGTTTAAAGGCAGTTTGCCCGATGACTTTGTATTTAACAAGGCATTGTGTGAAACATGGCATTGTTCCTTACAGGAAATAAAGAACAAGGAATCTCCTTATTTCTTCCATGCTCGTGTTGAAAGGGGTATGAAGTTGTGATGGGGAAGTAATCACTCCAAAGCACAGCAACCTTGAGGTATTTCCTTTTAAAGCTGCACAGATTTATCTAAAAATGAGGCTGCTTGGGCTGGAAGGATGTTCTGACTCTCACAGACTGAGGCCTGGGTGGTTTTTTTTTTTTTTTTTTTTTTTTTTTTTTTTTTATTGCAAGTTTTTATTAAATATCTTTAGTGTACTGACATAATTCAAACCTTTGCTTGCAGGGAGGTTTTAACACCCCTCTGGGGAGAGATTGGGCCAAAACCTGAAAGTGCTGAGTATCTGCTACCACATCCAAATTCACACTTCTCACTTTCTTTGCTTTTCTCCAGAAGTTTCATGCTTGAACCTTCTCATTGTCATACTCCATTGCTAACTCATCTGGACTGAATGCAGAAAACAAAAATCCCAGATTATTCTGAGTTGGAAGGGACCCAGAAGGATCATCAGAGTCCAACTCCTGAAGATCCTCCAAGAGCTGTGGGCTAGTGGAGGAGTCGTGGGCTTGGCTGAGCAAACAGACAAAGAGAAGCTGTCCTAAACTTTGGGCTTTTGGGTTTGAGGGTGGCCAGTGCCACAAGCTGAGTGGTGTCCCAAATGTCTCATATCCTGAATGTCTCATATCCTGAAATGTCTCATACCCTGAATATCTCATAGCCTGAGTCCTGAATTCTGCTGTTCAGTGTGAGGAAACACCTCACTGACAGCTTCGAAGAATATAACCCTCAAAATGATGTTTTCTTAGAAATTACTTGTTTGGGACTTTGTTCAGCTAAAAGTTGAACAGTCTGTGAGTAATCCTTCCTTCTCGGCTGGGTTTGGTCTCTACCTGCTCCTGAGATGGTCTTTCAGGCAATAGATCAGGGCAGGAGCTTTCCAGGAGTGGAGGCAAAGAACTGATGGCAATTTTCACTTCATTTTCCCTCTCTTTTTCTTTTCCTATTACTGATTTATTATTATTATTATTAGTAGTAGTAGTAGTAGTAGTAGTATCAGTATTAACTTTTTTTTTTTTTTTAATTAATCACTGTCAAGATTTTTCCGCGTTTTCTGTCCACTTGGTCCAAAATTTGGTGTCTGTACTCCGTTGCTGTGCTTTCCTTGCGCTGGCTGCACAGCGCAGAGCATTTGGGAGAGCAAAGTTTGCTGAGGAGGGAGCCTGGAACAGCTGCCAGGGCTGACAACTGAGAGGCACAAGTGGGGACAAAGCAGAGCAGACGGAGCGATGTGGGAACATTAACACTTGGGAGGGACTCTCTTCCTCCCTCCCCTCTTTCTGAGGAAGGGAAAGAAGCTGGGTCTTTGTCCAAAAAAACACTTAAGCGTTTTCTTGACCTTAGAACACGCGAAAAGATTCTACCTTCATCCATTCCTGTGACTTTCTGTTACTTGGATGTGCATTTAAGGGGAAAAAAACCCCTTCATCTCTTTGATCCTGTACTCAAGGAAGACGAACCGCGTTTTTCACTCCCTGAAAATAGGAAAATGTGTTTGTTATGTCCCAGCTGTGGCAGCAGATTTCCAGGAAACTGCACACGGTGTGTTCGTGTTTAGTGCTCGGGAGGTTGCACCACCCCTCGATTAGCAGGGAAAGTTATCACAAGGAAAAAGTGCGCGGAGATTGTTTTAATCTCACCCCGCAGCCCGGATTGAGAAAGGAGAAGGATGAAAGTCTCTTCACCATAAAGCTTGGCAGCAGTTGTGGAGAGCAAAAAATGAAAATAGTTTAAGAGAACAGCGCAGGCAATAACTCACTTGGGGGGTCGGCAGAGGACCAGAAGAAGTGGCCAGACTGACATTGCTTGGTTTTATTAACTCATCCATAATTAGCCCATAGCTTAGATACAATTTAGCTTGTGCCATATGGGCTAATATAGTGCTGAAAGTTACCCCCCATGCAGGTGACAGTCTGTCACACTGAAGGAAGATTAGCATAAAACAAACAACAATGCACCCTTAATGACAGTGGCACCATTTGCCACGCCATACTTGAGGTTGGGGAAGCACGGCCATTATAACCCAATCTTCAAGATTTTATTAGGTAGAAATAAAAGCAATGTACACACAGACACCCCCCTATAGCCCAGCGAATCCTTCCTTCAGCTTGCAGGCAAACCCGTTGTGTATTCGGGCTTTTTAAAAAAGATATTTAATTTTTTTTTTTTTTTTTGTTGTTGTTGTTGTTGTTGTTGTTGTTGTTGTAAAAATACCTAATGTAAGAATTTTTTCACAGGTTTGCTGGCGTGCCTTGGAACAGGGTGTAGAATTAGCCGTTCTAAGTAAAACATGTTGGGCAAATGCACCCTGATGTTTTTTTTGCCTTGATAAAAGTGGAACAGAGTCGTTCTTAAATGGAAATAAAAATGAGAAAACGCCATTGTTTGTGCTCATCAACTCAATTACAACTTTTTAGAGCAGATATTAACCTAACAGTGGTGTCACTGTGCAGGCAGCACAGGTTATTTATGTTTAGTTGCTAATTTATCCTACAAAGAAAGTGAGCCACTGTCTTTGGTGATTCCCCTTTTTTTTGAACAGGGTGATATTTTTGGTGATTCCCCTTTTTTTGCTCCATTAAAATGATCCCCACGCGTTGTTGCTCCATCCTGCATTTATGGTAATTTGCCTACGTATTGCCAATATTTTCCTTTTTAAATCAAGGAGGAAATTTGGTGCCAGAGCCTTTCCCAAACTGTGCTGAGCTCCTGACACAAAGCAGCAGAAGCCATTAGCATTCTCAGTTAAGGCTGATCAGTCGTGCTGTTGAACCATTTCTTCTCTTCCTCCCAACATATTTGCTTTCCTGTATTTCCCAGATAAAAGGGAAGCTCCTCCTCCCCTAAGTTTTCCGGACTTTTCTTTTGAAAGGCAGCCTGCTCATTTTAAATATTTTAAATGAAATGAGTTTTGCTATGCAGACAGGAGCTGGCTTTTTTTTTTTTTTTTCTCCCAGCTCTCATCGGCTATTTATGTGACTCCATGGTTTTCAAATGGTATAATGCTGGAGGATGCCAAATGTCCTGCCATTTAATAACCAGTAGCATACAGAGCTCTTTTCAAAATGCCACTGCTCTGAGCATCTGTTGTTATTAAGTAAGATGATCAAATTTTGTGCAGGACTTCAATTTTGCTTTTCACATCACTTATAGAGCAAGAATAATATGCAGTCTGTGTATAGAACTAATGTGTTGGGCTCATTGAGCCAATTGCTGGGTTTTGTGTTCTGCTTTATTGCAGACTGTAAAATAAACTTTGGCCTTTTTTTTTAATAAATGTTATAAAAATGCTCTGCGAATCAGGAGAGTGTCAGCAATTAAAGCCATTTAACATCATAATAATTAAAAATGCAATACTCCGGCATAGTCAGCGCTGGTTCACATAAAAAGCCACATTGTTGGTCCTTAATAATTACATTATTTGACAGACAGGCTAAAGAAGAGGGAAAGGTGCACGTTGTTAGCAAGAGATGAGCAACTAATCCTTATTGTTCCTGGAAATTGCTGTAGGATCCTTTCCTCTCCCTGTTTTCAGCTAACAGATGTGCAGGAATGTCCTCGGCTCTCCCTCGCTTTTCTCTCCAGCAGGATCTGACTGACAACACCACCAGGGAACAGCTGGGCAGAGGCACATCACATTTTGCTGCTCGGGAAAGAAGCTGATGAGGCTATGGAGTGCCTAATTGGGTAAGATGCCCCTCATTTTCCAACGATAAAATTCAGAGAGTGTAGAGCAGAAAAGAGCGGCCGGGGCTGGGAAGAGCCGTGTGTTTGTCCCTCAGCACAACTGGACCTTTCAAACGAGCAAGGGTTTTTTAGTTGTTTTTTTTTTTTTTTTTTACAGCTGTGGTTTGGGGCTGTGCCCGAGCTCAGGGCCAAATTTTTGAGGAGAGATTTAGCTCAGCCATAATAACATTTAAATTACACCCCTGCATCTCAGCCCGTTCCCCCCTGCTTTTCCCAAGCCCACAAAGGCAGAAGGGCAGCTTGGCCCGTGGTGTTAATTTTTGTCATGGAAAAAAGAAGCAAAAGAGGAAAAAAAAATCACAGGTTTATGGATTTAGGTGTTTTTTTGCCATGAATATTTGGAGGTGTGGGATTATCCCCTGGGTTCATTACATTGTAAGTGCTGTAGGACCCGTGTCATCTTCAGGTGAGATGGAGAAGTTTTGGTTGCAGGATTGTGGATCCTCACATATCCTAAAGGGAATGGGGCCTGAAGAGGTTTTGGAGGAGCATCCTCATTCTGACCTCTGGAAATCCTGGAAAACAGAGAGTGAAAATTGGCTTTAAACATGCTGAGGATACAATTTGTTTTCTTTGTTTTCCTAGGGTGTCCAAGAGCTGCCTCTGTTCCTCTCGCTGTCTCTGGAAATAACCCCAGGCTGTGGCACATTTTTTTATTTTTGTTTACTCCAGTTTCAAGCCTGAAAAGGTTGGGGGGTTTAACTTTATTTATTTCAGGCACCCCCAGCTTGCACTGTAGCAATGGGGACTCAGACAGTGGAGTGTCCTTTTAATAAAAAGTGCTAAAAGGAATTTCCAACCAGATCTTACAAGGCCTTGTATCGAGTACCAGTGATACTGGGAATATTCTCGGGTAGAATAAAGTCAGCTGGCATGAAAATCTCATTTCTCTGATTTCTCTTTTAAAAAAACATGTACATATGATGCTTGGGGACATGGCTTTGTGGTGGGATAATGGCTGGACTTGATGATTTTAGGGGTATTTTCCTTAATGGTTCTATGATTTTCTGATTTTTCCGTTCACCTTGCATATTCTGAATTGATTTTAATCACCTCTTGCAAGACATATTTGCTGTTCTCCAAACAAACCTGTGATTCAGCTTCACAAGGTTGATGCTGGGGTACAGGAATAATGAGGATTTGCGAAGTTCACAAGCCCTGAGTTAAATAATGTCAAAACTGTTCTGGAGCTAAACAAATCAAAAAGTTCCTGAGGACAGGACGAGTTGTTTTTTTCCATCCTCACAGGTGTTTGACTACAGAACCTTCAGCAGATTTGTTCTTCCCAAGGTCTGGAGTGATGGGATGAGCACATCCAGGGGCCAGCAGCAATGTCTCCAGCGAAGTTTTGGGGCAAAAAGGCAGTGGGCCATCCCCAAAACCACCTCCAAGTCTTTTAAAAGCAGTGAAAGCACCTGGAAGACCAGAGCCCCATGAAAACCTTTCTGCCTTAAATGTAATTTGTATGTGTGCAACTACTTCAGTTCAAAATTTTAAACAGATTATAATTTTGGAAGTAAATAGCCATAATTGCAGGACAGAAAAGGGATTTGATTTGCAGTTCTGGACATGAATCTTGAGCACCTGAGGAGTCTTTAGGTGAAAGTATAAAAGAAGCACATTATTGCCTGATTAAACTGAATAAAATAATGGAAATAGATTTCCACCTATTCCATCGAAATCATAAATAATAGATACATTATTAAATCAATACACTGAGTACAACAATGAATTTTAGATCTGATGTTGTGATTAGAGCCAGCTCTTTCTTTGGGACATATTAAACCATATTCACAGCACATTCCATTTGTGTTTTTTAATAGGTGATCTGTTTCTTTTTCAGGAAGTTCACATGAAGTTTCTGAACCTCCACTTTGCCCCTTGGGGAAAAGCAGCCCGGAAATAAGGTGAAAGTGTTCTGAAAGAAATGAGGAAATCTCAAAAGGAAAAAAAAAAAAAATTGCACATTATAGAAATCCTGGTAAATAAAATATAACCAAGGAGCAGCATGGGAAGCATTTAACCCAGTGCACACCAGTTGTTCTGTGCTGCCAGCACACGGAATGAGGAATGTTAGTGAGGATGGATCTGTGTATTGGTGACATCAAATTCCATAGAAATGCTAATGATTAACAATAAAATAGCAGACAACACATTGCAGCAGAGACAAAGACATACAATCAGGGTAGTTGAGGCCTTCATGGCAGCTGATCCTGTATGTGGATTGAGAGCAGTGTTTCAATAAGAAAAATAACACAGATTCTTTGAAAGTTCAGTTTTGGAAAGCTTTGGAAAGATAAGGAAACTTCTGTTGTACAATCCCACATTGGTATGGCAAATGAAATTCCAGAACCTCCCTTGGTCTACAAGAAACCTGAAAGAGAACTTTATTTTATTGTTACAGATCCATTAATTTATTCTTCGGAACATCTGCAGAAACCACATCCAGAGGTCTCATCTGGTCTGATGAGACCAAACTGCACCTTTTGAGTTTCTTTCAAGTATGTCTTACAACATCAGAGCTTTTTGTCTCAGATTTGAAAAATGACATTTTCATCCCAGTCCATCACCTCAACCTTGAAACACAATGGCCCATCAAGGTGAGGAGTTCCTGTAAATGTGAAGAACCTCGAAGCCCACCCAGTCCCACCCCTGCCATGGGCAGGGACACCTTCCACTATGCCAGGTTGCTCCAAGCTCCATCCAACCTGGCCTTGGACACTTCCAGAGATGAGACAGCCTCAACTTTTCCCTGCCTGGCTTGGCTCTATCATTCTGGTGTCCTCCTGCTGTTCTTGCCAACAGGGAAACCCCAGAATCCTCCAGCCCTTTATACCTTTCTGTAGCACGCACAAACCTCCTGAGTGTTCATGTTCACCATGAACTTCTGTTCCTCTTATAAATTATATTTTTGCCCATTGTCAAGATTTGGAAATGATTTATTGGCGCGGTTTTTGCAGCAGGACTGAAGCCCCTGTGGCCTGTGTAGTTAAATTCCATACAGACTCTTTTGGCCAGCTCAAACCCCACAACTCTTGGTGTTTCTGCTGTGGCTGGGTTTTCATGAACTGCTTCAGTAAAGCTGATATTTTAAAATATGACTTTTGATAGACTCATAGAATTCCCTGAGTTGGAAGGGACTCATCAGAATTGTTGAGTCCAGCTCCTGTCCTTGCACAGACACCCCAACAATCCCACCCTGGGCATCCCTGGGAGCTTTTCCCAATACTCCTGGAGCTCTGGCAGCCTCGGGGCTGTGCTCATTCCCTGGGGAGCCTGGGCAGTGCCAGCACCCTCTGGGGGAAGAGCCTTCCCCTAAATCCAACCTAAACCCTGCCTACAGAAATATTAAAATTAGACAAGTACAGTTCTATCAGAATTTCTGCCACTCCTTTATTGCAAAGCTGCAGGAGGAATAGGACGAGCTTTTTCTTGGTTCCCCATGGGAATGGATCTCCTGCTTTTAAAAAGCGATTTTTGGCCGCTTTTTGGGCATCTCTTGCTTTGCAAGTACTTCCCTCTAAATTGCTTCTGTAGCCAGCACTGGTTCCTGCTGTTCCTTCCACGCCAGGCACTAATACTTCAGCTCCCATTGCCCTTCTCCCACAGCCAGTTTCATAAGGAGTGACAGGCTGACTGAATTTAGAGGACACGAGAAATCTTGACATTCAACTTGTCAACATTTCTGTCGCTGAGCCTCTGTTCCCATGACTTATTTTTTAATGCAAATCAGAAGATGATTAGCTGTTTTCTCTCCTCATTGTGTTTATTTTTGCTTGTTCTTTGGGCTGTTTTTCACGCCTCATCTTTGGCTGAATTCTCTCCCATTTTTCTCCCTTCCTGTGCGTTTCTGCTCTTGCTCTGTTCTCTGCCCTTTGTTCTCAGTCACTGTTTTCCCCGCTTTTCCCTTTTGTGCCTCTCTTGCATATTTTGTGGTGCTCTATCATCTCTGTTCTTTGTCTTTACTTTTCTTTGTCTTTTCATTTTGCCTATCTTTGTTCTGTGTCCTCTTTGGTGTCTCCCTGTTCTTTGTCTTCTCTTTTTCCTTGTTCTTTCTTTTCCTCTGTCTGTCTCTTTTTATGATTCCCTTTTATCTTCGTTGTGTTCTGAGTAGGTTTGTCTTGATCTTTGTCTTTGCAGAGAACGTGCTCAAAGGAAGACAAAACACGCCATTCAAACAGAAATTGCTTATTAATTATAACATGGACACACTGCTGAAACCCAAGCCTCCCACAAAGGCAGCAAACCAACTCACAGGAGTTTTCAGGCCATCTTGTATTTTTCTGGGCATCTGGGCTGCTCCTAGGACGCTGTGGTTGAGCACCCAGCATCTAAACCCCATCCTATTCCCCTTTCCTCTCTCTGGCTCTCAGTCCATAAATCCATCCTAAACTTTATCACTGACCCATGAAGACTTGGGTGCAAAATAACCAAAGAGAGGTATCTGCTTATGCGGCAGCCATGAGTAAAAACGTGCATTTTGGTCTCTAGTATGGAATCCACACGATCTCCATGTCCCGAGTGCTCCCCTTCCTCCTGTGGTGAGGGGTATAATTTACTGCAGATGTCTCTGACCTACATCATCAGCTCCAAGTTATCAGTTGCTGCTAGAAGGAATGGTTTAATTTACTAACCAGCACTGTTGGGAATGCTGCAGCCATGTGAAAGGTAGGATTTTGTGGTTCTCTTGGTGCACAGTCCTGAGTTATTGTTGTCAATTCTTTCATATTTGAAAAACAAAACGTCTTAAAATTGTGCAAACAAGAAAATCATAGGCAGAGGTATTTTGGTAGAAGTTGTTCTTTTTTGGTCCTGAAATAAATCTTTCTGTGATCTCTTTGAGCTTTGAAAAGATTAGTATGATCTCAAAGTTTAAGCTCAAAAAAGAAAAGTTCACATAAAAAAAAAAAAAGTAGCTTTTTGTTCATTTTCCCACCCACTTCTCCCCTGTAATAATTCATAGAAATCTCTCTGCATGTTTGATATTTGATTAATCCTCATTAAAGCCTTGTCTGAATAACAAAACCCCAGATCTTGGAGTTTGCCTTGTTGCTGCTTTCACCTTCTTTACTTTTTCCTCCTTCATTCACTTGTCCTCAGGAGGGTCCTGAGAGCCATTTCACATTGCCAAAGTGCAGAATGGATGAGCTGGGGGAAGTTCCCCAGGGAAGAGGGGCTGGGTGCTCTGAGGACCCTGTGCTGGGTCACCATTTCCCAGGGATTCCAGGGACTTTTCCTGCCCTGCCTGCCTTTCCAGGCTGCTTCTCTCACCCCATACCTTCGCTGTTCAGTTGTCACTCTCCTGGCCAGGCTGTGGTATATAAATAGAAATCTCATTTCTTTCACCTGCTGTGCTCTGGGGAAGCCCCAGCACACCCAGCACATCACAGACCTCTGCAAACCGGCTGCAGGACCCCGACACAATATTGCAACAAATAACCTGCCTCTGATGTGAATTGTGCTGGACCTGGGAAATGCTGCAGGTCCCCCAGAGGCTGCAAACCCAGCCAGGTTGGGTTCTCTGTGCTGCTTCCTCCCCATCCCTCTCTGTGGTGGTGGATGCACAAGTGGGATGGGATCTCTTCCCACCTCTTCCCTTTGTGGTTTGGAGCTGCTGGGGAAGGGCTGTGGGGATCAGGAGGTTCTGCCATGCCAGAGCCACCAGTGTGTGACAGCACCCGTGTCCTCCAAGCTGAAAGAATATTCCCCTGCTGTTCTTGGCATGTGCATTTTTGTGGAAGCACAGGTGATCTCCCATTCTGCATAAATATGCAGGAATTACAGGTTTCCCAGGCTAGATATTTTTTTGTCTTAATAATGTTGATTTAAATTTTGCTTAAATATTAATAAAGTGATTTAAGGCCAGGCCGTTTAGGCCAAATGTACATTAAAATTCCCCTTCTATTTTCCCTCTTTTTAAATCCTCCTCCTTCAGTTTATTCCCCGAGGGAGGGTTTGGTTCCTGAACTCATTGTGAGATCTTCAAACACATAATAAGAATTAATCACCATTAGTCCTCTATTTTAACAGCTGCTTCCTACCCCCCAAACCAGTACAGCTGCAAACTTCCCTCCCTCTGCTGACACCGTAATCCCATTACAGCTGCAAACTTCCACACACACACACACAAAAAACCCCAAAAAACAAGTTTAAGCTGATTTTGAAACAACACACATTCCTTGATTGCTCAGGTCAGAGCTGATGATGCAGCTCCTGGCTGGTGGGAGCTGGAGGAGCATCATCCTTCCCAAGCATGAAGACACCACAGGAGGTGCCAATGCCACCTCAAAGCAAACCCTGTCATTTGCATCCACCACTGTTTGTGTCTTCATGTTCCTAGGAAAACAAGGATGATTTATTTATTAATAGTGAGAAGATACTTGCCTGCTGGTGGAAATTTCCCTTTTCCACCTTGTACTTTCTCTGTTCTAATATCTGCCCTTAGATTGTAATTATTTTATTTTTCTACTTTTTAGCGTTAAGGTTTGAGATAGATAATTATTTTGCTTAATAGTAAATTTCGCTGCAACGTGCCCAGAGGGATCTGAAATAAAAGGTATTTAAAAATCTACCATGTTAGAAAAGTAAAATAATTTCAGCTAATGAGATTATCAAGGATAATCGGTTTACAAAAGCCCATTATGCGACAGATTCATTGATGTCTTAAAACAGAAAGGAGAATCCTATTTATTTTTTGAAATGGTGTAGAATAAATTGCTTTTTAGAATGTAAAAGGCTGGTTTTCATATATTTTTTTAAATGTGATGATTTCTGTAGCCCCATCTGCTGTTCAGTTTCAGAAGTAGCCTGAGGAAGATTTGGTGACACGCGTGTTTTTCTCTCGAAAATTGGTGATAGGTGGCAGTTGGCCTGTGGATTTGACTGAATATCCTAAGGAAGGCCTTCATCTCTTTCAGAATTTGTGGGGAGAAGTTGAAGGAGTGGAATGGAAGTTCCCACTTTCATCCATGCATGACTGAGGATGTATTGTGGAGAAGGAGAAAGAGGAGAAGGGGGAGGAGTAGAGGTGGTTGATCTTACTGGAGTAACCATGGACACCCAACACAGCTGTTTCCTTATCCCAGCAAGCTCAAATGGCTCCAAGAGAAACGGGGTGGGATGCTCCAGGAGAAGACAGGTCATTCCAAGGCCCACATCTCTGCAGGGTGGAGAGTCGGGTCATTTTAGAGGTATGAAATTTCACTGGGACATTCTCCTTCCATTTTCCCCCTGAACTTCTTGGGAGATGTGTGTTACACACTGGCTTTGTCTGTTTGCAGAGGTGGAAGTGTTGATTTGGCCCAGAAGAGTTGAAAGATGCTCCAACTCTGGTATAGTTTTGCAAGATTCAAGCCAGACCATAGCCCTAGTCCTTATAAATAAACAAAAACATTAATTGCTCTGTTATATAAATGAAAATTCATCCGTAGAAAGCTGCAGCACTGAAAAAAATCTTCCCAAACTATAACAATGTCTATTTTATCTGTTGTGGTTTATTGTTTAGACAGTATCTGGAACGTGCCTGGTGGGACTTGGACTCGGAGTCTCTTCCAGGACTTTTGCTCCATGATGACGTGGAAGGTGACTCTTCAGTAAGTAACACCAAATGATTTCAGACTTGTATAAATAATACACATGTTCTGTCTGCTGTGATGGAAGGATGAATAGCACTGAGCGTGATGGATTTGCCGACACGTGGCCGTGGCTGGAACACTCTGTACTGTCCTTGGATCCCTCACACTGGTCCTACCTCTCCCATAGTTTTGTTTCCCCATAGGATTGAGGCTCTGCAGCCCCATGTGAATGCCACATCTTGGCTTGGCCATCGAGAGGGACACACAGATCTATTCTCCCCGTGGTGTCCTCTGCCTGTACCTGCCTCACACATGGAGAATTTGTCCCCACAAAATCTGACTTTTGTACAATCTCTTCTGCTGCAGCCCAATCCTCTGCTTTAAAGAGTCCCTCTTTTTTCTTTTTTACCTTTAATATTTAGCAGAAAATAATTCTGCAATAAGCTTTATTAAAGCAGCAGGATAGATTAAAAAATGAAATATGTTTAGCAAGATTTGGGGGGGAAGGCTGGAGTAATTAATTTTCAAGAATACCTGGCATTTCCAGAACTCCTTTCATCCCAAGATCACCAAACAGTTTACAGACATTAATTAATTAAAGCATTATGATGCCCCAGTGTGGGGCCATCGCCGGCATGTCTGACTCAGACAAACTCCCTCCAATTCCCTGGACAGCCGAGCAGTATCCACTCCTCTGCCTGCACCAGGGCTATTCCTCTGAGCAAATACTGCTCAGCCTTCCCAAGGTTTGCACTGCGTGGCCCCATGTAAATATTTTCAATAAGTTCGATTATTTGTCTTTTATTCTCTATCAGGAAGACCCCAAATATCTCTGTAATAAAATTTCTAGAGCGTGTTTACCATGAGGGCAGTTGGGATGATTAGTTTCTGATTCAGCTGCCCATTAAAACATCCCCGCTCCTGGAAAACTCCCTTTGCAGGCTGGGAGCTGGACATTCATTCTAAGCTTGGATCTTGGGGCGAGTGGGAAAATAGGAGAGGGGTGCAAACAACCTCACACTCCTGGAAATCCCCTGTGAAGTGTAAGCTGGGTGAAATCTTATGAAAGCCGTAGATTATCCAAACTTTCTCCAGTCCGATGATTTGATTCATGAAGGCGTAAATAGATAGATAGCTAGATCCATCACGGGCATCCCCGGGGAGCAATGGAATGGTGTTTGTGATTGGAAAAATATTATAAAAGAGCTCACGTAGAGCCAATAGTTGGGCAGTTTTGTAGCGCCAAGATAAATAGGAAAGAAATGACATTTCATGATCGTATTTTTAAAGGACGTTGGAAGTTACCAAAGCAGGAGAAATGGATGTGCTATAGTGATGCAGCTGCATTCCCATGTGGCAGTGCTGCCATTTGGGGCCTGAGCCCCTCAGCCCACATCTTTGCTTTCATGGGGAATCACAGAATTAGTAAGGTGGGAAAAGATCTCCAGGATCATCGAGTCCAAGCTGCGCCTGATCCCCACCTTGCCACCCAGCACAGAGCGCTGAGTGCCACATCCAGTTGTTCCTTGGACTCTACCACCTCTCTGAGCATCCCATTCCAATGCCTGCTGACCCTTTCCATGAAGAATTCTTCCTGATGTGAAACCTGAACCCCTTATAAATGACTGTACCTTCACGTTTGACCCCACCTTGGCTGTGGGATGAGTGCTTCACTTGGCCTATGACCTTCCAGTTGAGTTGGGATATTCAGAACCAAGATCAGCCTTGGACGATGTGTTGGTAAAGGAAGGGTGAATTAAAAAAAAAATTAAAAAAAAAAAAAAAAAGCTTTGTGGTTTGTTTATCTGTTTGTTTGTTGGACTGTTTTCCCAAGGCCAAATGAAAACCAGTATGAAAATAACAAGTCCCTTTCATTATCTGTGCTCTGACCATGGTTCTTCCTGGTTAGGTTGCCCAGCTCCATGTTTCCCTTATTCCAACTTGGAACCATGGTGGAGAAGAGACATTGAATGTGGGGCAGGAGGCACATGGAACCATGTCCCCAGTGCCACCGTGAATCCTGAGCCATTCCTGTCACCTGGCACCTCAACCCATCCATCCACCAGAATGCAAACAAACAGAGAAATGTCAGGGTGTGCTCGGGAAGGTGATGCCCATGGAGGAGCCTCTGGTTTGGGAAGGAGGGAGCCGGGAATTCTGCCCTCCTCCCTGCTTGTTTACCCTATGGCAAGTGCATCTTCGGGGAGCGCTGTGACTCCGAGATATGAGAAGAAATTCTTCAGTAAACACAGGTGACATTTGGCATATAAATAAGTTAGGGAATACTCCTGCACAAGCAGTGCGGGTCTGCAGTGATCTTTTATCTCCTGGTGTGGAGTCGGCTCCTTTGGAAATGGGGAAAAGTGGAGAGTGTTTGTGGAAGGGGTGGTGGAACTGTGAATCCTGGTCCTGGTCCAGAGTGAGCAGCTTCACTCCTCAGCCCTATTGGTTCTGGGAAAAATCAGAAAATTCAGGGTGTGTCAGATGGATTTCTCCACAACTTTCTTTTTTGTATTATTCTTCCCCTTTTTTTAAAAAAAATTTTTCTCCTTTTTTAATTTCTTCTTTTTTAAAAATTTTTCTCTTTTCCTCTCTTTTTGAAAAATTTCTCTCTTTTTTTTCTCTTTTCTTCTCTCTCTTTTTTCTTTTTTTTTTTTTTATTTTCCCTCCTTTTTTTTTTTTTTTCTTTTAAAAAATATGATTAATATATAACAGAGCCCTTTGGAGAGTAAATACTGATTTGCAATAACACAGTAAACAAATAACAGGGGAACAGGAGCCTGTATATCCATACATCCATAAAATCTTTTGCATCCACACATGCGCACCCGCGTTCTTATTGTGTAGGTTTAGCTAAGGGGATTTACCTCCTTTTTAATATTTTTGAAGGCTGCTTTATGATCCTGTTGACCTGCTATTAGCAAAAGCTTAGCTTTCAACAAAGGTAATTAAATTATAAAATCACTGCTGCAATCATCAAACTACTCATAAAACAAGAAATGAAAAAAAAAAATATCCTGAAATAAAAATCTTGCAGGCTTCTGCTCTTGTAATATTGCTCCCTGATGTTAATTACATTTAAATGGGAGAGTACTATTTTGGTATCATTCATACGCCTCCAAAAGTACTTTCCAGTTTATCATACCTGTCAACCCCAGTGCATCACAGGCTAATACTTTATTAAGAAAAAAATCATTAGGGAGCTGCTGATCCCATTTAAGTACATTGGGCAGAATGTAAGACTAATTAAAAAGCATATTTTTACATTATTAATTTCTGAGTTTCACACTTAATGAATGTGAAATGACAGGGCTACTATTTTTATATTCAGGCTCTCTGGGCTCTTCAGCCAGGGGAATTCAATTCTGGGGATTTTTTGCAAAGATGCTTCTTGGGAGATTTGTTTTCAAGAACAGCTAAGCTTTTTTTGCTGTGCCTTTTTCTGGGAAATTATACCAAAGCATATTACAGCCACTTAAAAAGAGTAGTTAAATAGATGTTGTGTTGGGTTTTTTTTCATCACACTGCTATAAAAGTATTTTAGATGAGGTATAAAATATGGTTTTTAAATGATATTATGATTTGCAAACACTAAAAAATAATTGCGGTGGAGTTGAGAGAGAGCGAAAACATCCAGTCTTTATTGTGTAAGACAATGTGATAAAATATTTTACAGCCAAAAGCTCATTTTGCATCTGGAAAATTGTGTAAACTGATGGGGGGGGAGAGGGAGAAATCTCATTAAAACTAAAGGTTATTCTTAATATTCTTCAAACAAAGCAACACTTCTAACTGCATCTTCCCTCCTCGTATTTATTAAATTAGACGATTGTACGGACGCCTAGATGTTGTATTTAAATAAAGACATGAAACGACAGAGAGAGTGGGACGAGGCTGGGGCCGGGGTTTGGGAGGGAGCTCCATCCCGGGAATGTGGGGCTGCTCCCGGCGTTGGGAGCCTTGGGTGTCGCTGAGCCAGCGACAGCACTGCCACTTTTATAGGGCTCTGCAAGGAGGAGTGCAGAGAAGCAGGGATTTCTTCTTTTTTTTTTCCCCCCTCTCTCTCTCTTTCCTTTTTTTTTTTTTTTTTTTTTTTTTTTTTTTTCCCTCCTCCAAATGTGCTTACAATTACCTCTCTGTATTTTTATTGTCTTTTTACTAACCACAAAACTCACACTGGAGGCAAATCTTAACGGCTGAGGCTTTCCTCGTGTAAATATTAGGAAATTACATTTGTACAAACTGCGCGGCTTTGTAAAGGGGGCTGGAGCCACTCCAACACAAATTAATCAGGATAAAGTTGCTCTATGTTCAACATGACCATAGTTTATTTTCTTAAAGTATTAATTTGTCAACAGCTTTCCTGCCTCGCTGTGACTCATGTGGATGGCATTGAGGGAAGACACAGATGCAATCTTGCTGCTCTACCTTGTGGTTTTAGGAACCAGCTCCAGTTAATCAAACCATAATTGTGTTTAATTCCTCAATATTTGTTTTCCCACCAAAGTCAAACGACTGAAATATGAATATGAACCTGTGTTTAAATATTGTCTCCCTTAAAAAAAAAAAAAAAAAAAAAAAAAAAAAGAGAGAGAGAAAGAGGCATGAAACTATTTTAACTGTTTGCTAAACAATTTTTACTTCCAAGTCCTTCCCTCCTCTGTTGTTTCCCCCCTCCCTCAGCCACAAAATAAATAAATAAGCTCTGGCAATAGCTTTTCAGCTGGTGTCCTTTGCTTTTTTCCCCTCCTCAGCTTTCCCCTATGCTGAAAGCATTGCTTTCCACATGTGCCCCCCTCCTTCTTCTGCTTTCACTTGCTGCTTATTATATCCCCCCATTTTTAATTATATCTTGATTTTCGTAAAATGATAATTTGTTGTTATGTTTCTGGAATGCAAACGTGAGCGCAATGGGATCTATTTTTCAGAGTTGCCAAAACAAATTAAGGAGAACGTTCGGCTCTTCCTTTGCCAAATGTTTTAGTGCTTTTCCATGAAAGCAAATCTTATTTCGAACTGTGTATTAAAGCTTAAGTAAATAATGCAGCCTGTAAGAAGCAAATTCTATTGTAAAACCAGTTACCGTTTGCAGGCTTTGCTTGGCCATACCTGCGCAGGGCTCTGCCTGGGAAGAACTGGGGTAACAATGAAACGTTGTTAATTTTAATTTGCCTTTTGCAGAGCGGGAAAAGCGGAACTTTTTTTTTTTTTTTTTCTTTTTTTCCCGAGCGTTGGACACAGCCCCCATAAATATGGAGCATTTGTTGTGGCCGCCTCACGGATGCCCAGGTAGGCGAGGAGGCTCTTGGATAACAACATCACACGGGGCTGGAATGGGAGCAGCTTTAGGCACTGAGCTTTGTTAACTGTGGGGCCGGGGGCTCGCCTGTTCTTTAGCATCTTTTATTAACATGCATCCCCAAATAATATTGACACTCTTCTTGTTTTATTAGCGCACGTTTACCTTGTTCATGGTTTTATTATTCAAGAATGCAGTTGTTGCCAAGTATTAATCAATATATTATGCTGCTCAGTTGGGCAAGCTGTACAAAAACATAGTGCCCCTAGGGTTAATACAGTCAAGAACTAGAAAAGTGTTTCAGACATGTACACAACATGTGGTTTACTATTATCATTAAATGAGGTGAACTGGGACTCTATACATATGGATTTTGAATTGCATAAATTTTGATTGATATCATTTGAAGACTGAGACCCTGAAAGGGTAGATTTTGTGAAAGACGATACACAGGCCAGCTATTACCACATACAATAATACCAGGAAAAATATCTGAAATGAGCAAGGCAGCTGGCTTTTAAATAGCTAAAACATAACATCAATACTTATTTTGAATAATGGAAAAAAGAGGTAAAAGATGTTGACCTCTGCCTGACAATAACATGTTCCAAAAGTAGAACTGGTCCCGGGAGAAAACCCCCTGCTCAACAGTAGCGACTAAGAAATTTTTTCTTTCTCTCTCTCTTTCTTTCCTTCTTGTTTTCACTTGCTTTTCTTTCCATTTTCTTTCTCACTCCTCTTTTTTCCCCCCACATTCATACTTTATTCTCCCTCCCTGTCAAAGGTAAATTGGCTTTTGAACACGCAGACAAGCCTCCAGAAAAGAGGAGAAAAAAAAAAAAACACAACAAAAAAATAAAACCCCAACAAAAAACTAAACCCCAAGAATTTTTTTTTTTTTTTTTTTTTTCAAATTCAGGAAACACTTGAGAGGTAAAACCAACATCCTGAGACAGGAGACAAGGCCAGCTTTTGACACCGGGCTGGACCTGCGAGGCCGAAGGAAACCTGGAGCCAGGAAGCGGCCGCTGCCGGGGTCAGGCCGCTGGGGACCCCGCTCCTGGCCGCGCACCGCAGGCCCCTGCCGGCCTTTTCATGGGAAATTTGCTGAAAATTTGCTGATCTGCATGAAACATTTATTGGAGGGGGAGAGGAAGAGCCTTCCCTTGGCTTCTTGTGGGTTCCTGGTTCATATGGCATTAAGTGGGGAACATAATGTATGCGAGGAGGAGGCGGCAGGGCTCGGGAAGAGGCCCCGCATCCATATTTTTTTTTTTTTCCCACTGTGTGATACACATGGAAAATTATCAATACCTCGCTCGAGCAGATCCCTTCAATTTGCCTCTATTTGTTCAAACTTTTTGAGAGAGAGACCACCGGATGCTTAATGCTTCATTTATGATTTATGCTCCATAAATGTATTAAAACATTAACCATATTTCTGCTATGGCATACTTGAATCCTCCCGGGGAAAAGCCGGAGTGTTTCTCAGGCTGCTACTCCGGCTTCCCTGAGGAGCGAGATTATTTGTGTTGTGTTACACCTCCAAGTGTTGATTAGGCCTCGGTGTTACCCTGACAGAAGTGTCGTGTGGTGCTTCTCTTTAATGGGGTAATAAGCTACATCAACTGCATGAAGGAAATGTTCCTTTTCAAGTCAGAAACGGCGAAAAAAGTTGCTGTGCGAAGCCAGCAAAGGCTCCGTCCCCTCCGTCCCCTCCGCTCCGGTGAAACCCTCGGGAATGGGAAACTCTTGGCCATAGCACTTGGGTGGCTCTGCAAATTTATAATCGGGGTTAGAACTCTCTAATATATTAAATGGTTACACACACAGCCTTTGCCGAGCCCCGGCTTTTAACCGGCTCGCAGCCTGGCAGTCTCCGAAACACGGCTGTTAATTGGAAAGCAGGAAGGTTAAAAAAGAGACAAACTAGTTTTCTGGCTTGGCTTTGACAGCCTGGGTTATTAATGCAGGTTTGGATTTTTTTTTTTTTTCAGGTTTTTCCCCCTTCCTATTTTATTTTTTCCCCCCCTCTCTTTTTGTGCCGGGGTGGAGGGATGGGGGCCGTCTGGAGGATTTCTTAGTGGTTGGGAAGCTTCACATTTTTCAGTAAGCATTATTGGGTAACAATTGGTGCAAACATTATGGAGGGGGAAAGGCACATAAATCACGAAATAAAAAAATAGTTTCTGCACATTTTCAAAAAACACGTTGTGCTCTCTGAGGTCCTTTTCATTTTAACCAAATCAGGGGGAACTTGTCCTCACAGCGGCAAGGCAGATGGAACAATAAATCACAGGAACCATTGACTGCCTGCAGTGTACTCTCCGCAGCTGTCACTTTTTTGTCTCTTTGGTTTTAGCTGACATGGTTTGAGGTCCACTGTGAACCAATCTGGACTTTTTTTTTACCGTCATATCCATCAAAACGACCAGTAGCCATCAACCTACTGCAGCGATCGATTCGTTTGCTTATTCTCACGCATAAGCCAATACTCAGCTCACTAGGTGAGGCTTGGGAGAAGCACCTAATTTTACCTTTTTTTTTTTTTTCTTTTTCTTTTTCTCCCCCTCTTTCTTTCTTTTCTTCTCCCCCCCCCCTTTTTTTTTTTTTTTTCCTTTTTTTTTTTTTTTTTTTTTTCTTCTCCCTTTCGCCTCCAGCTACAGCTGTGATTTTCTGAGCAGTCTTGGCTAACGTTATTAAAGTTGCATCATGATAGATATAGAGGGGAGCGGGAAACAGCTTCCACCCACACCAACAGCAAAACCCAGCAAACAAACCGTGGGGTTTTTTGCCGCTGTTGTCAGTGTTGCTTTTCAGGTGTAGCGAGGCGCTTTGCTAAGCTCGGAGTTTCCAACTCACTGCTTATTTTGCAAAGTAAACAAGCAAATGTTATGTGCATAACCTTAGCTGTCTCTGCAAAGGTCAGCGCCTGCCTGCCGATTTCCTCCGCCGCCTTTTGGTGGCACTCTGATGCCGGCGATTCCTCCCGCCGTGTTTGGGAAACAAGACGTCCTTTCTTAACAAAAGACTCAATCTACAAAAGGCTGCGAAACAACAACAACAACAACAAAATTTGATTAAATTTGAGCTGGAGTAGGAAAGTTTAGTTGGGTGGAGGAAATCGCCCGGTGGGCGCTAAACAGGGGCTGGTGCTGATCTTGAGCTCAGGGGTCGCTGAGGACCTTGTGGGATGCTGCTAAAACGAGGGGTCCCTCCACTGTCCTACAACATCCGTGGTCATGCAGAGGTGGGATTGGGGATCACATTCCGTGCGCTCAGTTTATCACCCGAAAGGTTGCAAAGTGTCTTTTCTGTTTTAACCCAGTGTCCGATGTGCCCGTCTGTTGCTGAAATGAGCAGGGACTGAACTTCGGGACATATTTTTGCAAGGAGATACATGGATAATACAGTCGTAGTAATGTTCTTTTTTTAAATGTCAAAAATACCTGCTCGCTTTAAAAGCCTCCAGTTAGGTCAAGTTAAATTTATTATATACAATTTTTTTTTTATAGCTGAACTCCATGATTTTGACTTGAGGTGACAGCTGAAAAGCACCAGAAACCCTTGGAATTTCAGATCTATATATTACTATAAAGGAAGAAAATAAAGTTCCGCTAGGAGAAGGCAGAGAATTGCATTTACCAAATATACATGGTTTAAAAAAACCCTACCCCTGAAACATTTACCTTAAAAAAAGTCAAGAGAGCAGAAGTTTTCTTTTGTATCTATAGAGCAAACATCCCTGGGATTTGTAATAAAAACCCAGTTATGAGATCCGGGGTCCCTCCTGTTAACAAGGATCTCTTAGCAGATATTGAAATATTGCCACGCTGGAGAGAAGTTATTTAAGGACCCTCCAGGAGCTGATGTGAAGGCAGATTCTGCTGAGAGTGTTTTCCTCTCTGCAAAGATTTGAAGGGAGCGTGTCCTGAACATATTCCACTTTAGAGAGATGCAACAAATAACGAGCTGCAGTCAAAGCCGGCCCCACTTCGTGATGAATTTTGAGGAGTGTGACCAATAATCCTTCTACTTATCTTAAAAATCCTATGGAAGTAGTAAACCAGTTCCAACAGAACTGAGAGCAAAGTGCGGGGGGGAAATAAAGCAGAAACATCACAAACCAAGCCATCTGTCTGTGAGCAGCCCAAGAATCCTGAGTCCACCCAAGTAGTTACTGCGTGTTTTTCTGTACTGCTAATGGATTGCATATTGCTGAAAATATGAATTACAGAATAAATCAGAGCAGGGTGGAAATTATGGGTCGGATTCTGTTCTGGGCCGCAGCAAAATTACCCGGCTGATTTTGTTTGCTGCTGTTGGGGTGCACATCAGATTAATTATTCAATGTAAATGACTGCAGATTGGCAATCTGAGCTCTCTAAATTTACCAACAGCCTGAGGAGAGAGGCTGGGAGTTGATGAGGGTCAGACCAGTTTAGGCTGTGGATTTTCACAAACCTTTACTCAGTACCCTTAACTCTGCAAGACACACACATGTCCTGAATATACCTTTAAAAATGTCCTGTGCTGGGGACATGCCAAACATCTCTTGCTCCCTTTAGGGGAGACATGAAGAGTTACAAACCGTGAGCCCTGTGCCAGAGCTGCTGCCTAGGAAAAAACCTGAAGTGACTCAGAGTTTTGGCTGAGGAGGGAGAGCAGGATAAGAGGGCCTTGCCTTATAGCAATTACCCAGGAATAAGGAATTTCACTGTGACTACCCTGCCAGCAAAATCTGTATATATCTAATATCAGATAACATCATCCTGCCTGTGAAAGGAAGGCCACTAATTCTGCAGTATTCTTACTTTCAAATGAATTCCAACGCCGAGAGCAGGGAGCAGCTTTGTTAAAAGGGACGAGCATTAATATGCCTAATGGGGACTTCTCTCCTGTTCCCACCAAAAGGGCTCTAACCCCATTCCACATTTCAACCAGGAAGCAGTCCTGCATGCTCCCCAATTAGACATTTAATAATAAAAAAAAAAAAAAAAAGGACGGTAACAAGAAAAAAAAAATAAAATTATTAAAAAAAAAAATGCTGTGAGGGCACAAAAACTTTGTTCGCCGCTCGCATACAAAACACAGGTTTAACCCCCCAAAAGCCACGTGGGTTCCTGCTGGGTTGAGGTTTAATTGGAGCCCCCAGCTGCCCCCCTGGAGTGCCCAGCACAGGCACAGCCCTGGCAGGACCGAGCTGCAGGCGCTGCCGAGCGAGCGATGCCGCCGCTGCTGCTGCTGCTGCTGCTGCTGTTGTTATTTTCCAAGAGGAAATATTTCGGGTCTGCCCTAACATTAGTGCAACATATCACTGCGGCTGCATTCCCTGCTGACTGCAGGCTGTTTGATGAGTAATTAGGAGACCTTCTCTTTTAGTTTGTTTGACATATTTTACAAAACGTGCGAATCTGTTAAAAAATTTGCTTGTTCATTTAAAAGGCAGACTTCCTAAATGAAGCAGAGTATTTGCTAAATAGATATAATTTTAGGATGTGGGTTTGGTGTGTGTTTTTTTTTATTTTTTTGCTGTTGCAACTTCAAACACAATAGACTCTTTTTGCCTTAGAAAAGATTTTTTTTTTGCTATTTCTGTGGAGAAGTAATTATTGTTTGTGCATCTGTGTGGCTTCACTCAGAGCTCATACAGAAAATATCTCTGTAATACTTAGAGATAAACATATCTAGACATACAGATCTCCATGTGTGTACTTAAGTTTGTTTATATTTTACACCCACATGTCAAAACTGGCATCGTTAAGTACTTACTGGAAAGCAATAAACACAGCTCTCTTTCCTCTGCCCAGATCAAAGGTGAACACTTTCCCCTTCATTTTCCATTAAAGCATCTTTAGGAAATAAACCTCAGAGAAAATATTAAATAGTCTTAGATATTCCAGCACTCATCTACTAAATACAATTTGAGGATCATCTGCTGCCTCAGATTGCATGATTTCAGCTGGCGATTTAACTTTCCTAACTACGGCAGAGTTGTGTAATTAAAAAGTTTAATTTTTCATGATTTGAAAGCATTTGGAGGTTTATTTTGAACATAAATATGATTTTCTTCATTTTAACTGTGCAAAGAAGTGACACGTCTCAGCACCCTTAATTTCAGGCAATGTTGCTTCTTGCAGTGTTCAAAATGAGAAATGAAAAATTAGACATTCAAAAACAGAAATATAACTGCTCTCAATTCATTTAACGCCAAAAAAAAAACCACAAACCCCACTGGTATTAAAAGCCAAGCAATCCTACCCACCCAAAGGTTAAAGTTGTCCCCAAAAAAGCAATGCTGGAATAAGGCTATGCTGGCTGAGATTAAAATCCTTTAGTGCTGCAAAATGTGAGCGCAGGGATGATTTAAAAGCCCCGTACTTTTCTAGTCAGCTCCACTTATTGCTTCAGGCTGAGCATTTTGTTTTTCTTTTTTTTTTTTTTTTTTTCCCCTCCTTTCTTTTGTTATTATTTTTATTATTTTTTTTTCTTTTCCAGTGAACACTCCATTGCTTATTTAGGGGAAGCATCTCATTCATCTGTGCCTGCTTCTTGCCGAGACTTTTTCCTGCTGGAGAATTACTCCCTGGCACATCAATAGGCTGCAAATTATATAAGGGCTGTGTTTAACTTGCAGTCGGATTGCCATTGTCGGGAGGGTCCGTGTCTTTTAGCTAAACTGCCTTTTTCTGCAGGAATTTCAGACGTCTGTAATTGCTGCTCCTTTCAGCACAGCTTAAGGTATCAATATCAACTCGATTTGAATATCATAAGTGGGAAGTTGCTCTAAGCAAAACAAAAACATGTCAGTTGCCCAGGTGACATTTTGTAGCAAACAAGGAAATCACAACTCCAGGAAGTGTTGTATTTTATGCCAACAACAATATGACAGTTTTCTCTGTAAAGAAAACATGACACTTTTCCAAATATCAGAGGATGCCTCCGCTGCTCAAGGGATTCCTGTACTGTCACTGAAATGGAAGGTCACAGGCTGGTTTCATGATTTCTATAGTTTCAAAATGTTGTGGTGGAGCGTTTGCACGCTAAATGCTGTAGGCTAAGGGAAATCTTTCCCTTCATCTCTGAAAGAAGTGACAGCAAGAAAAAGGTCCTACTTTGACAGCAGTAACCTCTAGGTCTAGAGGTTCTGCCCCAAGCAACTCTGAAGTAAAATTACCTATGTTAATGTGTTGTCCTCGCTGTCATGCAGCCACACGTGTGCAAACCGTGGCCAGAGGGGGGTGAGTGTGCAACCAGGGGCTGTGTGGGACCTCTGGAAAATCCTCCTGTCCTGTCCCTTCCTGGCTTTGGATGGAATAAAGACTGGAAAGTTTCTGCAAATCGTTTCTTTTAAGAGGTGGGTTTTCCACCTTGACTTCGAGACCTACTTGCTATGTGGGTATCTGAGTCTTGGAGTTTAAATAAACTGACTTTTGCTTTAAGCTGGGGAAAAAAAAGTTTTAACTTCAAGGGCTATGGACAGGATCAAAACACATTTGTTTCCAGCCTTCCTCCTTATTTTTTTTTTTTTATTCTTCCCTCTCCCCCTTAAAAAAAACACACCTTAGTCTATAGATTATATACTTCCTGCTGCCCTTTTTATAAGCAATAAGAATTTAATAACTGAGGGCAACTCTATAGTAATATTTATATGGGTCAAGTGGCTTAAAAGTATGCAATAAATGTAAAGTTATGAACCACATTGCCCCTTTTTAAATAATGCAGCTAGCACCAAGATATTATGTTTCATATTCTGGAAAAAGGTGTTTTAGCCTAGGCTTTAGGAGTACACCAGACATGAAAAGTTATACTGATCCCATAATAAAGTCACTGCCTGCTTAATATGGTGTGTTATGTAGAGCTCCAGATCTTAATAGCAGACCACAGCAAGAACGTCCCAGATGATATCAACAAAACCTTCGCTTTCTCATTAGCAATCAGCAAATTCTCCTGGTGGCTGCTGGTTTCAAATAAGGGCAAGTGCCTCAATTCCGAGTGGGAAGCCCAATAGGATAATAGAAATAATGCAGTCTAATCAGCGGCGAGCACACCAGATCCCCCTGCCAGGGCAGGCACTGCTGGGCTGGGTGACTCCCTTTCTGCAGCTTTTAACATCCCTCCCCGTCCTGAGGAGCAGGATCCATGGGATGGAGGGAAAGGCAGCTGGAAAAGCCTCCTCGTGCATCCCCACCATCACCTTGCTGTTCACAGAGGAGAGGGGCTTGAGGACGTTTATATAAAAATTTAGCGTTAAAAATCCCCTTGCAGTGGTTGTTGTGAATATCTGAAGAAAAGCTGCGCTGGTTTCTGTGTATATAAAACACACCTATGTCTGCACGGGGGGGATCACAAATTGCTTTAATTTGGCCTCATGACACCATCGACTTCTTTGATAAATCAGATCAAATATTTGTCATCACGGCCAAAATGCCCATTCCTTTGTCGGCCAGCACGCTGCTGATATCTGCACCAGAGCTGCTACCTGCACTGGTATTTTTATTCCTCATTGCTCTTGGATTTAAACAGACTTTGTGTTGGACACACACTTGCAGCAGGGCATTATTAAGCGTGGGGACAGCCATTGCTGTTGGCCATGCTGATGAAAGTGTGAAGGACACGCCATCCTCCCGCTCCTGCAGCCTGAATAATCCATGGCTATGCTTGGGGAAATGAAGAACAGTTTTAGTTTTTGCACTGATTTTCTAATTGTAAGGGGTTTCCCCCCCCTCACATTTTCCCCTGTGATATTCACGTGCTCTTAGAATATCCTGATTTCTATTGAGGAGCGATTTTTTTGCGCTCTTGTTCAGTCCTGGTTAGAAATTAAGCCTGCAAATGTGACTGGTGCCATGCAAGGAAATGCAAGTCTAAGCTGCAGCAGTGTAAACAAAAAAGTGTTTTAAGAGGTGCTTAACTGTGTTTTGAACCCTGATTAAGCCTAAGGTTACTCAGTGTTTATATGTGCATTCGCAGTGCACTGGGAAAATTCAGTGTTTAATGGTTCCTGTGCTGATCTTTTGTTAGAGCCTTGGGCTGTGGTGCCCGAGAGCAGCGATTACTGGCCAGATTAAAAACCACAAACTCTTTTTCTAATTCCGGGTTTTGTCCAACTTTATTCCTGCTGATGTGAAGCAGGGCTCTATACATCCCTTAGGGTTTGAGATTTTTAAAACTGACACCACAAGTCAGTCCCCTGAGCTTTTATTTAGCTGATTTAGTGGGGCAAGGTGGTGGTGTTTTGGACACATCAAATGGAACAGTTTCTATCCATGGGTCTCGTTATGGTCTCAGGTCTGATTTTTTTTTTTTTTTGTTTAATAATCATGAGATGGTAAATGGACAAGGAGAGTATTCCCTAAAGGGCAAAGGGCTCCCAAAAAAGTGGGTGATAACTTAGGGAGATGAGGCAACAGCACGAAGCTGCATTTCCAACTTCTCTGCACTATTCTGAATTCTGTGAATGACCTTGCTGAGTACTTCATTCTCCTAAAATAACGAGCAGGTCAATACCAGTCCTGCTTGTGTGATAAAACACAGTAATTGCTGACCAGGACATGTCCACAAAGGAGCCAGGAGAGCTGATCTGGGGGAGCGAGGACGTTTTCACCAGCAGGGTCAGGAGATCCTGACAGTTCAGGACAGTCCATGGCAGGGAAAGACAAGACATGTCGAGGCAGATTGAAAAAACAAACTGATGGATGAGGGTGACGTGACCGAAGGGAAAACTGTGTCGGCAAATAAATGCATATTTACTAAAAGAAAACCTCTTGCTTATCGGAAGTGAGAGGTGAAATTGAGATTACTGATGGTAAATTGCACGATTATGGTGCTCAAGTGAGAGGGAAAAAGGGGCTCTGGGAGAAAAATAGGCCCTGCAACATCTAAGCACCAGCTACCTGCACCTCCATGGAGGTTAGAAATTTAGGAGAAGGTTTCTGATATCAAAGCAGCGAGGCTGTGGAGCAGACTCCATATGTGGGTAACGATGTGCAAAACCACTAACAGCTTCTAAAGCAGAGCCTGATGACAGAGGATTAGAGGACACAGTTGTCTGCACTGGAAAGGGCCTGGGTGGGAAGACCCAAAGAGCCTCATCCAGTCCAGTTTAATGGAAACACCCTGGAAACTGGAAACACTGAGGCACACCTAACTCAGACTGTCTAAACTTCCATTTTAGGTTGTTTTTATTAAATGGCTTTAATCCGTGCAGATTCCAGGCATGGGGAACACTTGGCCTCAGCCACTCTGCAGCGTGGGAGGGCACCTTGCAAGAGGTGCTGCTGTAACAGGGGCAGGGTTTGAGTTTCTATTTTACCCAAGAAAAGAGGTTTTGGAGTGATTTCAACAATGCTGGTGTGCTACAGAAGACTTCAGAGATTGAGGAGGACCAGGTGGGGCAAGAGGAGGATGTGCTCTGCTCAGGTGGAGCAGATACACAGGGCCACGACCCTGAGGTGATGCCACCTCCCTGTGTCTTACTCTGGAGGAACAAGAGACGGATTAAAACCAGAAAAGAAGCATAAAAAGAGAGAATACAAAGTACAGAAAGGAGAATATTAAGAAATTAGGCAGCAGGTCTTCCCTGTGATCCTGGCTGAGGAGTTGCAGCTGCCCCTGGATCCCTGGAAGTGTCCAAGACCAGGCTTGGAGCAGCCTGGGACAGAAGAAGGTGTCCCTGCCCCTGGCAGGGGATGGAATGGAGTGAGCCTTAAGTTCCCTTCCAACCCAAACCAGAAACTCTTGCCTGGGCTTTCAAGACTGATATCAAAGTTGCCTCCCTCCAGCCTGGGGTTGCACTGGAATGACACTGGCATGAATTGTGCCCAGGGAGTGTCATTTGCATGGTGGCCCTCATTGCATCCCACATGTGGGAATGCCAGTCCTGGAAACCTTGTGTGTGTGTGTGTGCAGCTTCCCTGCCCGCCTGACAGGGGATCATTAGTAACTCGCTGATGTCTCTCTCTGTTTGTTCTACTTCACGAGACACTTCCCCAACTAATTTAGAACAAAGCTCGGTGTTTACTTGGCTTCACAAAATGACACACTTTCCCCCCCCCCTCCCAAGATTGCTGAAAAGTCTTGGCAAAGAATATTTACATAAACAGGTTTCAACTTCATCAAGAGCAGGTCGGGAAAGGAGGGCAAATCCAAGTGGAAGGGAAATAAAGCAGAAGCCGAGGCAGAGTAGTTGATCTCTCATTTAGGGCTGCAAAAGAAGCACTTTGAATGTTTGCAGGGCTGGTGCAGCCCCTGCTGGGAGAGTCACACAGTTACCTGAGACCCCAAAAACTCCTGGGAATGTGGAGGAAGAGCTGTGGGGAATGGTGGAGGGACAGCAAAGGCAGCAAATCACTCACTCATCACTGCAGCTTTGTGCTGCCACCGTGCACTGGAAGCCTTTGAAGCCAAGAAATGATGAAATTTTAATTGTTAGCAACCTCTCAGGGTCCTGGGGATAAAACCTCTAGGACAGGAAGGAAGGGAGAGGGTGGCAGCACCCCTCATCTCCCCACATGAGCGCGGCCACCATCCCCACAACTTCACTCCCCAACTTTTTCCATCTGGAGGGAAAGGTGGTTCCTCAGGACCTATTCCAGGAGCCCAGGGGTGTCTTGTGCGGACAGAAAAAAAATGGAATTAGTTCATGGGAAGCGGATGGGTCCGGTATGTAAATAAAAGCCACTTGCATCCTCATTATGGGGGCTCTTTTGAATAAATGTTAGCCTTTAAGTGCCAGCTGTCACTCTATGCATGGCCTCCCTTCTTACAACTAACCTCTCTGTCACCTCGCCTTGTCTCCCTAACTTGTCCTATTATGCAGTACCAAGCTGAGTCATTGTTTCAAGCAGGAGGTGACATGTTAATAGCTTAATAATAGTATAATCTCGCAAATAATAATATGCTGTCACACTGTCTGAAGCACAATGTTTACAGGAGAAGTGGTAATGTATGATGACAGTAATTTGAATAAAAATGAATTTACTGCTCTTGTCTCATTTGCAGTAAATTTTCGCATCTTTCATGCACAACTGGTGCTCCATGACCTCTTTCATTATTGTGTTCTCAGTGGCTGCTGCCTGCTTTAAAGGGAAAGGCAGGCAAACGAAACAGAAACCTGCAGCTTAATAAGGGGGTCTCCAGAAAAGAGTTCTCGTCGCGGCTTCTGGAAATCTCACTTTGTTTGTTCACGGAGCTGAGGCAGTGCTGGCCAGGCTGTTGAATTAATGCAGGCTGGAGATGCCCATGGAAAAGCAGGCGCCAAGAGCTGATGGGATGCTGCATTGGCAATTTGCAAAATAATCGTCATGAAATTACGGCAGGGGAGGAAAAAGTGCTCCGAGTGCAGAGAGGATCGTTGGGGTTGGAATTTGAGTTTGCAGCTTAAGGAAAAACTGCTTTTTTTAAATGCTCTGGGTGCTTGGTGCAGGGAAAAGCAATCCTTGAGTTAATTATAAATGCGTGGCGGTGTGATAGTGAAATGGTAAAATTTAAAAATTATCCCTGAATGCATAAAATATTTGGTTCTGGGTGGTTTCTGCCTCGCCCTGTGCTGTATCATAAAATTCTGCCGTTTCCATGTCTGGTACAGACCAGGACTCCTGGTATTATCCTGACAAATAAATAGGGAATGTACTCCGTATCAAAACTGCCTTTGGAAAAAATCTTAATTCCTAGGACAGTTCTGTTTCTCTGAAAAGAAAAAAAGAAGTTATTACGTGATGTGGTTCATTTGATGAAAAAGAAGAAAGTTTACAACTCACAGCTGATATGCCTGGACTAAATTTAGTTTGATGGAATGAGGACAACTAATTGAAACTTGCTGGGACTCAAAACACTGTGCAGGACAGATTCTCCCCAAAACTGCTGGGTTTTATCTGAGTTTAAGTGAATGTATAGAATTTAAAAATACAGTTTATATGACCTAATTTGACGTAATTATGACCCCAGATTAACTCTCTCTCCTTATATATACAAACGCAGGTATGTATTTTTTTCATTACTTGTGCTTGTACCTAACAAATAGGGTATTTTCCTCTAAATTGAAAGTTCAGCAGTGTTAGCTGTTTTTGGAAATAACACTGTTGCTGCTCCTCTGATCCTCCTGCAGAAGCTGAGAGCTGAGCTGGAGACCAGCCTCACAGAAAGGCCATGCCAGGTGGGAAAATCCAGTAGGGAAAAGACACACTTGGTGATGGATTATCATAAACCAGAGTTTGTTGTACTTTTGAATCTGAGTTTTTAAGAGGGGGAAAAATTGGTCTTCAGTATCCCAGCTTTGCTCACTGGTGCTAAAGGCTGAGCTCTTTCTTTCAGCTGGTTTTGAAAATAAAATATTGACTTATATAGCTCGAAACTGTCTCCAAATCTAACCCCTTGGCAGGGGATGGGAAGTGGATAGTCTTCAAGGTTCCCTCCAACCCAAGCATCCAGTGATTCCATAATTCTATGAAGAGAGTGCAGCTGATGGGTTTCATAACCACTTTGCAAGACTGAGATTGTTTTTGAACAGAATTTTCCTTTTTTTTTTTCACATGAAAAGTACAAGAGGCTTCAGTGGGATTGCTTAGAGTTGCAAGGGCTGCAACCCCTCCAGGTACTGCATTAAAATAAATTGTTTTGCTGAAAAGATTTTTCTGTTGGAAAACATTTTCTGCATAAAAATAATTTATGCTTTCCCAGTGTACTTTTAACCATTTTCCTCATTTTGGAAAATCCCAGTCCTGTGCACCAAAGATCAAGACACTCATGACATTACAGAGCTAAATAATGATTAATGGAGATTATGTGCAAAGAACAGAGCAACAAAGTCTCTCTTTGGCTGGTGGAGTTTATTTCATGTGTATAAAAGGTCTCTTTCTCCTGAATCACTGATGTTCAAGGGGATATCGACACTTCTGTGTCCTGCTCGAAACTCAAAGGTCCTTTTTGTTGCCACCTTTTAATTATTTAAATGTAGGCGAATCTGATTAAAGCTCCTAATTAGATGTATTTAAGATTGGCAAATATGTCACTGTCCTGAGCAGCCAATGTCATCCACTGGTATGTGTCAGTTATTTGCTAAATTGCAAGAAAGTTTCTTGGGGACAAAAAATAAAAATAAAAAAAACACCCAAAAATATAGTGTCTGTGGAAATAAACAGTGAGTGGACCTGATTTTGGTGGCATGAAAGTCAAGTGGAGTTTTTAATTGACTCCAACAGGGGCTGGATCAGGCCTGTGGGGTGTTTGGTGCTCAGTTACAAGTTAGTGCTCTCTCTAATCACCTTGTTCTCTAAAGGAAATAGATACTAAACAGGAACCATCTGGTAATACATTCTGTACCTCTTAATTACAATGTTTTGAGTGGCACCTAAATAAATTTCATTTACAAGCACATGACTGCTTGTCAAAAGCTCTGTTGATAATTTTATTATTGTCGTTTTACCTTCTCGCTTAATGACCCCGGCCCAGTAAAGTCAGGAATATTCAGCTCCACTGCAAAAAAAAAAAAAAAAAAAAAAAAAAAAAAAAAAAAAAACCCAAAAAAACAGGTAATTGTCTTAAAAATAGAAATACACCATCTCCATCTCTCAGTGTGTGTTTTTGATTATTTTCAAGTGTTTGGAATACACATGACATGGGGATGAATCTGCAATAAAAATTACCAAAATTCTGATTTCTTGGTAGAGAGGAGAAGCTGAGGCAGCTCTGCAGAGAGCCTGGGATGGTTGTAAAGCTCTCGTGTTATTTTATGATCTCTATGTTCCTGTGTAGATGTACTGTAGCGTTTAGACAATTTTCTCTTTGTTAGCTGCAGGAAAAGATCAATATTAAAAAGAAGTTGAGTGGCTCTGTGAATTACTCTCCTGCGTTTTCACCCTGGGAAGTGGGGATTTAAATCCTGTCCCTGGTTTGGAGGCTGAACCACAAACCCAATTCCAAGACCACTTTGAAGCCATCCCTAAATTTGGAGGTCTCCAGGCTGGGGTTGCTGCCTATCCATGGCTAGAGCTGAAAATGGCTCTTCTGATGTCTCAGTAATCTCTGGTGGAAATTAGCCTGTATTGCAAAATCAACATGTAATGTGGTAGGATGACTAGCAGCCTCCTTTGGAGAAAAACCTGGGACAGCACTGGGATGGAGCAATGCCCATGGAAGAGTTTTTTGGGGTGCAGGGAAAGATTTTTCTCGTGCCAAGACATCTAACGGTGGCACATCCTCTCACTGGGGATGAGAAGCTTCCTACACAGCAAATCCTCATCTGTCTACATTTAATAATTGTTGGAGACAAAACAAATTACAAATGATGTGCAGCTTTTGCTAAGTTTCACTGGGAAACTGCTAATTCAGCTTTGTAATTCAAAAGTCTTTTTAAAATAACAAGTTGGAGGAGACAAAAATCCTAGGAGGAAAGGCACAAGGGAGGTTTCTGGGAAAACAGGAGGAATGTGGCACCTGGAGGGGTTTTGTCCAGTTCTTTGGGATGAGCTGCCCATGGGAAAACACAGAGGCATAAAAAGTAAAATAACCTTATTTCTAAATTCATGGCAAATTAAAAAAGGAATCCTACTGCTCTCAGCAGGGTCCTTTATTCCTTTTTAGTTGCAGCTGATGGTTTTTCTCTTCTTAAAATAATTTTTTCTCCAGGTTTCAATCTTGATGTGGGAACTTTAGGAAACAGATAAGATTTCAAATATTTTTTTAATCAATGCTTTGGCAAGCTGGAGTTGAAATAACATTTAAATTCTGAGAGATGCTGGTGAAATAGAGGATGATCGTCGCCAGGTGGGTTTGTAAGTCAGGTTTGAGGCAACTGAGCTGCCTGAGCAGGAGAGGGAATTCACCATACACAGCAAACTGTTATCCCCTACAATATAATATCTGGATTTGAAGCTGATATTTAAAGAGGGCACTTGCTTTACTTATGAGATTAAAGGCAAATGCTGTCTTTTAAAAATGAAGTCATGCTGTGTTTTGCACCTTTTGACACTTATTAACTCAGGTCATTAAAAAGAGGCTAATTAAAAAAGAATGTAAAACAAAAGAGTCATTTGTCTATCGCCGGGCTCGGTCCTTCATGTGCGCTGGCTGGAGGCACTCTCCGTTTAAACCTTGGGTACAGAAAGCACTGGGAGCCACTGGGGCATGCTTGGAGCTTGTCATGGCTCTTGGCGAGCCCGTGGTCCGGCTCATTATGCACCTCATAAAGAGGAGAAGTCATTGTCATCAAAATTAGCTGAAGCTGGAATTTACATTCATGGAAATTTTGGTTTCGCCACCATCCTCTGGGGCCGGGCGATAAAGGAAAGCTTTTCCCAGCTGCAGTTAAAGGATGTGAAGTTCAATAAATGCTTAGTGCTTCGTTAAGGCATTTCCAAACTGAGCTTTGTGCACGTGAGGTTTTACAGCTGGGGAGAATTTTGGGGCAAACGGCCTGTGAAGTTCACTGGTTCTGGTGTGGGAGGTGCGCTCAGCACATCCCAACCCGGCTTGGAAAGAAACCTTGGACCCCTTAGATGTTCCTGTTCTTCCAAAGGGACACTTTGCTAGAAGGCACCTTTTCTCCTGTCAGGTTCAAAAATTGGGGTTTTGGGATAAACTCTTCTGGTGCTGGTGAGGGAGTCCTTCCAAGGAATCCCAAGAGGGTATGGACAGATTTGTGCCGTATCTTTACTAAAAGTATGCGTTATGCTGGTCCCGAGGCTCATCCAAGCTGAAGCTGACTGGAGACATTTTGAGGGCAGGAGTTTTTCTGGGAGGGTTTTACACCCTGCTGAGCTCTGCAGAGGCAGACATTAAGACCAGTTGTCCCTGGAGGTCTCCCACCTCTCCCCACGCAGGTCCAGATGACGGCTTGGCGCTAGTTTAGCCGCGATGCTGCAGGTCCAAAGCTGTAAAGATATTTATGGAAATATCTCCTGCAGGGTTTCAATCCCTTCCCACAGCTATGGGCCTTGCTCACCTCAGAGCAAGGGGTCAATCAGCAAACATTTCTAGAGAGGGCTCTCCTAACAAAAGTGCGTTCCTCTGAAGATCCAAGATTTGTGGGTTGGAATCGATTTTGACCGCTGTTTTTTAAAGCCTCCCCAATCTCTCCCCACACAGATGACCGTAAATTCAGTCCAGAGCCTTGATTCACAAGGTATTTAAACAGATGCTCTTATTTAAACATAAATCCTATCATAAACTTCAAATTTATGCTTACATGATATCCTGACTTAGGGTCTTAGAGCTGGAAAACACAAAGGGATTAATGAACTTAAGGAAAAGGTTAGGAATGTCATTCAAATGCTGATTGAGGCAATGGCCTTTCCAAGGCAAGGTCTCTCCAGCGCTGGAGTCTAGCCCAACCCTGGGAGAGGGAAGAACGCAGAGGGGGTTGGATCCTGCCCCAATTTTCAGGCAGGCCCTGAGGTGTGGTGGTGGCAGGGGACCACTTCCAGCCCTGCTCCCTGTGCTGATCCATCCTCTCACCGCATTCCCAGCCAAGCCCCGGCAGCGCCGCTCATCTCCTCGCTCCTCCTCCCAGCCAAGGAAGGCTCTGGGGGGTGTGGGGGGCAGCCAAAGCAGATAGAGGAGTTTAATTCCCCCCACTACCAAATTCATATAGATCTATACACTGAAGAAACCCACGTGCCAAGTTCAGAGCTTCAAAAGTCTCAGGACCAAAGGGTTAATAAACGTCTGCAGCAAAGCGTCTGGCGCTGGTGGGGGCTTCGATCATCATGGGAGGGAGCGGGACCTGCTTTGTGCAGGAATCTGGCTGTAACCAGAATATCCTGCAGGAAGCAGTCGTTTTAAACAAGCCATTTTTTGTTCTGGAATATAATTAATACATCAGGTCATGTTTTGTACTGCCAGTGGCGTGTTTATTACATTATTACTTCACAGACATTTTTTGCTGTAGTCCAGGAGTTAGGAGTCACTGGCTTTCTCGCAGAGCTATCCCATTTAAGCAGGGTAGGTTTATACCTAGTCTGTGAATATTCATGTCTCCTGAAAATAATAACAGTATTATTGTTGCTGAAATCTTCAGGGAAGCGAGCTGCCAGTGAGAGATTATTTAAAGCAGGTTCTCCCATCACCCCTCCCCAATGAAAATGCTCAGAAAAATCCTTATAGACAGATAGGCACAGGGTTGGTTGTTTTTTTTTTTTTTTTTTTTTTCCTAAAGCCGTGTTTCCAAGGATAAAATCTTACTTGCAAAGATCCTTATTACATGTGCGTACCCTTAAGCTGCTGAGATGACACCACCACTTACAGGTGGTGGAGTGAAAGCAAGCAAAAGCACCAAACCCCTAAAGTCTCAAGTCACTGCAATCATCTTCAACTCCCAAATTGTCCTGGAAGGAGAATAGCATCGGATTTGTCTTAGGCTGTTTGGCCAAACTGGGGCACAGATGGGATAATGACTTTTACAAACAGCATTTTGATGAGAGGAGGGGAGAAGGAATCATATGTAAAATGCACAAAGGCTGCATAAACACACTGATGCCTGCAGCTGGAACAAACTAAAAAGATGTTTAATAATTTAGAACCAAGCAGGCAGGGCCTGTGCAGCTGTTGTGTGCAGGGGACCATGAAAGTCTTCCATTTGACAGCTGGCTCCATCTTTCCCCAGTTGCTACGTGAAGAAGCGAATGCAGATTTGGGATTAGCCAATCCCTGTTACCCCTGCCCATCTGCCACCAAGACCCCCAGCTCCGGCTCCTCTCGCCGGAGAAGCGCAGACATAAAAAAGTCCACACTCTCCCAAACATATGTATGCATCAGGATCAGCCGTCAGCCGTTCCGAGGATCTGTTGACATGCCGCCAGTACATGGCTGCTGTCGTTTTTGCTGCAGGGCACATTTTGCATTTCACACATTTGCAGAAATACAAAATGCTGTTGGATGCAAACAATTCAGGGCCTAATTGGCTGAATTACTTCAATGTTACCTTGTGTCCCCCACCTGATTAACATAGCTCAGCTGGGAGGGCTGGGAAGGAAGGAGCAGAGAGGGATTTGGAGGGCAGGTGAAGCTGTGTTTGCCCATGAAAGCGAGATCCTTAGCGCGTTCCCAGCTGAGCCGGCATGGGGCCGTGCCAGGCGGATGGCTGGGAGAGGGAAGGGACACGCCGAGGTGGCCACGGGCTCCAGCGAGGCTCCTTTCACCCAGGCTTCCCCCAAACCTCTCCCAAGGATGGAGACATCGGCAGGGGATGGATGGGCGGACGCTCGGCCTCGGCCCCGGCTCCGCGCCGGGAGCGTGTTGGGAGATTGTAAACATATTTTAAAAATTTAAAGGCTTGCTAATCCTGACCCCGTGTTAATACCAGAATAACAAAAACCGCAGAGGAACTAATAATCATTATTAGAGCCTATTCCAAAATTGCATTCTATTATTATTAATGAGGCAGATTAGCATTTTTTTCTTATTCAAGAGAATGTAAAGAGCTTGGGAAAGATGCAACAATTACAAAGTGGAGATTCTTTTATTATTATTATTTAATGACAAAACATTCCAAAATGGATAAGGGTTTAATGCTTATTTTCTATTTTTTTTTCTGTTTTGCTGAGAAATCATTTTATTTCTGTTGAATTTTGCACATAAATATTTACACGAGATTTGCATTTTCTCACACAGCCTATTCATAATCATGTTCTGTACTGGGAATCTTGTTCTTTTTGGCTTTTTTGGGGGCCTGTTTTGTTTTAAATAATACAGCTTACGGGGAAAAGATGAACCAGTTGGTTAAATGAGGCAATTGCCTTTCATGCTGATCCGACTGGAGAAACAGAGAAAATCTACACCACGATTTTCAAAACTAGAATTGCAAACCACAGCGTCTGCCTGTAAATCTTTTTTTCTAACAAGGCGTCTCGACATTTGCTGTGCTCAGGGTGGTTTTCCATCCTTTTTTTTTTTTTTTTCTTTGAGGAAAAATGGGGGGAAAGCATTTCGCATTGTCAGCAGTGCCAGGCAGAGCAGCATTCCTGATGCCAGGCTGCCTGAGCCATCCCCACCGTGGCTCCTCTCTGGCAGCTGGCTCCGTAACGCCGACTGTGTTGGTGATTTTTTTTTTATTATCCCCCTCTGCCTCCGATTACTGTGACCATAGTAAAAAGTCTAGACAAAACGGATGAAATCATCACCTTCTGAAAGATCTCATTACATCATGCGCTTTTAAATCCCAAAATTCATCTCGCTGGCAGGATCGGCTTTTATATCTCCCTGTCCTGGAGTGAAACAGCAGCCAGCAGATGCCCAGGGATCTCAGTTTCAGAGAGGAGAGGTCCTCCAGTAGAGGAAGAAGTGGGATGGGATGGGATGGGATAAGCCAACAAGGTAAATGGTTTGGTATTTATGGATCCCACTCAGACCAGCTCAGTCCTCACACTCCCACCCACACCGTTCTCTCCCACCACAGTGGGGACAGCAGGGTGAGGACAAGGGGGAGATGAGGAACTCATTGATTAGGGTGACCTCTCCTCACCTCCTCTTCCCTTGTCAAACACTTAAAAGAGTGTGGGGGAAGCTAATAAGGCAGGGCTTGGCCCTCCTCCACTTGGCGCTGGCTTGCAGCGGTGTTTGAACTGCTCTGATATTGACGGCTGCTTTACAGCTCTGAATATTCAGCTGCCATAGAAATGCTCTTTAGCTGACCCTAAATTTGTACCATAATGGCCCTTGGTGGCGAGACAGTTAATGCCAGAGGTGTGGTCCCCGGGGCTTACTTTTCTTTATGTTTCAGGTCGGCTTCTTTTCTTAAAAGTGTGCACTTGTAAAATCCATTTTCTTTTCCCACCCCTCCTGATTGCGCTATAATTTTTATTCTTGCTTCATCAGCAGCCCTGAGATTTACAATTAAGTGCAAAAAAAACGGTGTTAAGGTTGCGACACGCACAAAAGCAAAAAGATTCAAAGTTAAGGGTGAAACTCTATCCTTAATTCACTCGGTGGGGTTTTCGTGGGTAGGTTTTTTGTTGTTGTTGTTGTTTTTTTTTGGTTTTTTCTCCTTCTTTTTAGGGGGAAAGGAGAAGAAAAAGAGCTGTGACATGAAGGGCTGAGCATCGGCTGGCGGCCGGAGCCAGATCCAGGGCAACGAGCCACCGCTTCCACCCGGGCTGCCAAATTCCAGCGCACTCGGAGGATGACCCGCAGCAACCCCATTTCAGGCTTGGGTGTCTCTTCGGCAGAAGCTGCCAATTAGAGAGAGCGGTGCCAAATTATTTGGCAGATCTCTGCCACGGACAGACAGGCGGTCGTAGGCTCGAGCCGGTTTCCTTGAAGTAATTACCATGACAATAACGCGGACTTGAATAAAGAACGCGTTTTTCCAGCAGAGGAGAGGGGCGTGAGAAGAAGGGGATGGGGAGCTGGAGACAAACTGATCCCGTTTCGCTGGCAAAATGTTTGATTTGGCCCGTGGCGCCAGCTTGGTGGCTGGAGGGGCATCTGCCACTGCCTTTGCATCTGCTGAGCCCCGTGGAGCTCAGGGATTGAGCAGTGTCTGGTGTCACAGGACACAAGTGCACACTCAGAGCTCCTCAGCCCTGTCCTTCTTTTCCTCTCTAAGGAGTGAGCTTGGAAAAGCAGCACCAAAAAATATGTTGGTGGAGAGCTCCTTGAGTCGACACACTAGGGAGGGTCCTGGGTGAGCCTCTAGTGTGGACTGACCCAAATTTCTTCACTGAAAGGATGGTTGAGCATTAGAACAGGCTGTCAGGGCAGTCAGTGGTGGAGTGACCATCCCTGGAAGTGTTCAAAAGCCTTGTGGATGTGGCACTTGGGGATAGAGTTTAGTGATTATATGTTGATCCTGATGATCTTAGAGGCCTTTTTCAACCTAGGTGGTTCTGTGGTTCTAGGAAATGGCCAAGCAGGACATGGATGTGTTAGAAGGAGGTGGTGAAGGAAGAGTGGCCTCTCAGGGTGCTGAACACCCACCCTTTCTGCCTGTCTTTCCCTGCAAGGAACCATCCATGGAGAGAACTGGGGACAACCTCTGGTCACATTTGGGACACAGAGATTGTGGCTGCCCCATACCTGGAAGTGCCCAAGGACAGGCTGGATAGGGCTTGGAAAAACCTGGGACAGTAGGAAGCGTCCCTGCCCGTGGCAGGGTGGAACTGGATGATTTTAACGTCCCTTCCAACCCAAACCATTCTATGAAATCCCACCTCTATCCAGGAGAAGGGATGGGTTGCCCCATGTGGGGCAGAGCAGAAATCTCCCCCCACATGTATCCCTGCCCTGCTCCTGTACAAGGATATTTAATTCTATCCCGAAACAAAGGCAGTTGTCGCTCACTGCCTCTGGAGCACGGCTGGGAAAAGTAGACTGTCAAGGGGAGTTTACTTCCTTTGTTAATAAAAGAGAAGAAAAAGAGTTTATGGATCTTTTCCTGAATATGAATATTAAATAGACTAGTTGTGGGAACCCTGATTTTAATTTCCTATGTCTTTATTTGGAATTCTACTCCCTCTTGGAAAGGTGTCTACTTAAATATAGGGGGAAAGGGAATTTAATGAATTACAAAAAGGGTTATTTTACATGGAAAATGTGTATTCCTGGCTATTTCCATTTAAAGAACATGACATTAGTGTGGAAATTGCCCCTTATGAACAGGTCATTAATGTCAACTCTACTAAAACTGACATCACCTGCTACTATTTTAATTGTGTGTTTTACTAATGCTAACCATTTTCCTGACAATAGAACCCCCCTAAGCTTAATGAATCTTTGCAGAATACATAAACCAAGGTCAATATGTAAGAAATGCCTCAAATGTTAAGAAACTCTCCCTGAGAAGCTGAAAGAAAAGTTTATTATTCTTTTACATTCATAAGAATAAGAGCAAAAATAGAAATCCTACACAATATGTTTTCCAGATCGTTGTATATAAAAAGCTTTGATGCTTCTGGGAAATCTTTTCGATTAGCTACTATTTTATATGGAGAAAAGGACTTATTTTATCCAGTTACCTTTCCAAGATTTATTCCTTATTTTCCAATACAAGTGGTATATTAAATAAAAACCAAAAATCCCAAGTACTTCCTTAGTGTCATATGTAACAATCACATTTTTTTCCCATGGTTTGGGGCGTGAGAGGCGGTAGGGGGGGGTGGAAAGAGAGAAAATGAAATCCAGATTTGTAATTCCTAACAGGAGAAATTTGATCCTTTCCAATGTTTAAGTAATATTTCCTGTAAAACATACGAGGCCATCTGCAGAGCTGTTTCCAGACACATTTTGAAGTGGCAAGGGCAACTGAAAGAGACCCGAATGGAGGCTGGCATTTCACCTCTGGGAGATGGAGCATTAAAGGTTTTGAAAAGCTGGTTCTACAATTTTACAAAGTATTCAACCACTGCATAGTTCATAATTTGTTTAATTTACCTACCTTTTATAGGTATGGGGAGGGGGAAATCCGCTCTGTAAGAGACAGTATAAAAACCAAGACAGCTGTAAAAAGCTAATGTACAGCTATCAGGAATGCTTCATGATTTCAGCTGATTGAAAATGTATTTTATTCTTTACAGGCCAAAAATGTTCCCCTAGAAAAACTGTGCCGAATGAAACATATTTGGGGAGACAACAGAAACACCGAACCCTTTTTTGTTATTTAAGTCTATTATGGAATTTTGTTTTATTGTTGGTCTCCAGGGTCACCTTATGAATTCGTGTTACTAAAATGTTACGGCCTCACTATAATATTCACTTTGTGGAAGGGTCTGCATTTACCAAATCTCATCCGAGATCGAATATAAATGAGAAACTTGCATCTCCCTTCAAGGAATATATTTTACACTGTTTTCTCCCCCTTTTGGAATTACAGACAGATTCTAAAATTGAATTCTTTTTCTTGTGGCAGGATTGGGTAAAATGACTGAACACTTAGGCTTACCTTTGATACATGTCTTAAATTTAAAATTTGCATCACTCAAATAGTTAACTTCAGGGCCAGATTCTGCCCTCAGCTGTGCATATTTGGGAACCCCATTAACTTCCCTGGAAAATAATGTTATACTGTTTGGATGCACTGGAATGAGATATATTACAATGCTACCTTCTGTCATTCCCCTGTAAAACTCAGTCTTTGCTGCAATTTTTATTTTGCTGGCTGGTGTAGTAGCCCTTTTATTCTGTCAATGCCAACTGGCCTGCTGGATATTTGTACCTGTCCTCTCCTGTCTCTGGTCGTGCTGTTAGGATTAAATACGACGAGTAGAATAAAAACTGGTAGTGCCTATGAAATTTAAAAATTGTCATCCGGTTGGTTTTTTAAACCATGCTTTCCAAGGCATTTTTGTAGCTCAGATGGTTCTGGTCAGAACTGGGTGCACGTGGGGAGAGGCAGTTGTGGGTCCCTACCCCACACACTCCCTCCTTGGAGCCCCAGGACTCCAGCAGCTTTTGTCAAAATTACCTTGAGCAAAATAATCTCCAATGGTGGAGAATTCCTGACATGAGTTGCTCCAGTGCTCATTTATTAATAACATGAAGTTTATTTCAGTTTCCATGCAGAGCTTCTGTTTCTGTTTATCACCTGTGAGAGGAAAGGGACCTCTTTTATCAATTTTCTTGGCTTCACACAAGTTCTTCTTTTCGTAGACACCAGAGGCAGGAGGATCCCACCATGAGGCTGGGGCTACCACTCATCCAGGGATCTAAATCCTGTGGGATAATTTGGGGTTTGAAGAGATGCTGAGTTTCACACAAAGAACTGGGGTGGGTTATCACAGCCTGTCCTTGGCACTCCCAGTGCTGCCAAGGTCTACCAAACCTCACCACCCTCTAAATGGGCCAAACCTCCACCCCTTCCCTCAGCTGGTCTTAATTCCTCCTGTTTGAGCAGAATTTATGACGCTGAATTTCAAAATTAACGCAGAGTGAGTGGGAGGACACATAGGAAATATTTTTTCCACCTTAAAGGGGTGGTTTTTTGTGGTCTCTTTTCCATCCACTGGCTGCTTTTGGCTGGCAGTGCCACGGCCTCGCGCTCTCTGATCCCGCACGGAGCTGGAGAAGCGCCTTCAGAAATGTCACTTCCATTTCCTCCCGAAAGCAAAACACTTCCTACAAGGAAAGCACACATTACAGCTGAATTATAAATGAGGGCTGGTGTTTCTGCGAGGTACAAATCGCAGGCATTCTCCATATTGTTAGAATACCAATTTTATTTTCCTGGTGTGCAGTACCCGGTGCAGCGCGGCGTCCCCGGAGATGAGCGCGTCCTCCCGAGATTACTTCAGCATTGCATTACTGCTATCACATATCCATTACATATACTCTTTCAGACAAGTGGAAATGTTTTCACAAAAACAATCTGGAATCTTGGCTTAAAACCCAAGCTTGCTGTCAAGGCAAACAGAGTAGCCTCAAAGAGGACTTATTTCTATTTTGTTCAGACAAGTATGTTGTTTCTGGATTATAATAAGGGGAAATATAGCAGCTATCAGTCTTCAGTTTATTTGACAAGCTTCCTCTGACAGAGCTAGAGGAATAAGCCCCGGCCCTGCAAACTCGTTCTCCTTCAGGTATTCCCTTTGGCTCCAGCACTTTTATTAGTGTGATTAAGGGCCACACACATGTTTACAGGACAGGAGTCGCAGGATGGGATGATGATATATTTCCTCGGCTGTTACTTATTTTTGCAAAGTTCTAAAAGCCTTTGCTGTTCTCAGAGCTTGTCTCTCTCTCTCTCTCAGACAGTGCTCTAAGAGCTTGTCCCGTCACCTATCAAACAAGGTCAATGAGCAGGTTATAATCAGATGCCAAATAAACAAATGCAAACTTGAAATCAAGTGATTTACTGTCCACTTTCATTAAGTTCTTCCCAAGGAAGCAAACGCTTTATGCAGCACAAGGGACCTGTGGATAGGGTCAGCGGCCGTGCTGAGGCAAGACGTGGTGTGATGGTTTTCACCCAAATGGACTTTAATGACTCTGAGTGTGAAGGGAGAGCTGCCTCATGTGGGGAAAAGTGCCTGGAAACAGAGCAGCATCTCTTCACCTTGCAGAGAATTCTCCTTTGGAAGGTGCGTGGAGTTTTAACATTCATGTGTTTACATTACTCGCAGTTTTCTCCTCTTTAGACCAGAATTTTTCCTGTGCTGTCAGCTAAAAAAAAAAAAAAAAAAAAAATCTCAGGACATGGGAGTTTGTAGCTTCATTATAAGGCTCAGCCCATCTTAAAATTAGAATTTCAATTTGTTTAAGAATTCCAGCATTAAGCAGGGAGAGCTCTCAGGGAGCAGGACACCTTTGTGTGGTGAGGTCTGGCCTCAGTGGGAAAAAAAGAGCAATGTAAAGGCAGGGAGACTTTTAATATATTTGTGCTGTGTGTTTTCCTAAGGAATGGTGGGACTGCATCATCCTCACGGAAGGGTCTGGGTTGGAAGGGACCTTGAAGACCACCCAGTCCCACTCCCTGCCATGGCAGGGATACCTCCCACTGTCCCAGGCTGCTCCAAGTCCCAATGTCCAACCTGCCCTTGGACACTTCCAGGGATCCAGGGGCAGCCACAGCTGCTCTGGGCACCCTGTGCCAGCCCCGCCCACCCTCACAGGGAGAAATTTCTTCCTAACGTCCATTAATACAAAAACCCTGGTGTAACAACTCCTTAGTGCTCTGTTGGCCTGTTATACACAGGGAAGTGACTCCAGGTTTTGGCTCCATAAATCACTGCCCTGGAGCACTGCTTGGGAAAGGCATGTCACTTGGACAACACAAAATATTGAGCAACTTGAATTGTTTTTCCATGAAGCTTATCCCATGATAGCACTTTCCTTCCTTATATCTCCTTAATACAGCATAATTTCAGTGTTTTCTAGGCAGAGTTATAATGCTCTTTTTCCAATGTAATGTTGGCTGCAATGTGGATGCACTGGCGAGAAGTCGTGGTTTGCTTCTTTGCCATTTTGTACTCAAGTTCAAAACAACAAATTTGAAATTTTGCAAATATCATTTACCAACACAAAAGCTTTGCCCTCAGTTTTTCTGTATTTGTTTTATAAATTTTCCCATTCCCACGTTTCAGAAAATTTCCCAAATGAGACTGAGCCAAAATATTGTTTTTCTCTCTCTCTCTTTTTTTTTTTTTTTTCCTAAAGGTTGCATAAATATTTCACATGTATCTCCCTTTAATTAGATCATAACATTGTAAAGTGGCAAAGAATCTTCTCTTTCCCCAAATTAGACATGAGAACCACAAACAAATTAATTTGTGTCTCAGGGTTTTGACTGGGCCTCTTGGCCTGCTCCAGCACTAATACAGGCACTCGTGACCCTCTGGATTTCAAACGCCTGAGGGTAAAAAGCAATTATAAAAACATGACTCTCCCAGATCAGCTTTCGAATCTGCCTTGTCTCTGTTTTATTGATGGGAGATTGAAGGAAGATTCAAATCAGCTATCCTTCAATTCTTTACCAGCAGCAAAATACAGAAATCATTAGCTTTTTCTGTGTAAATGACTTTGTCCTGCTTTATTATTCAAAACTGGCCAGGCATTTGACTTGGAAAGACCATGTTGAATATTTATTTCAAGTTTTGGTACTTGTAAATAGCATGGTGCTTTGCACCTTATTTTCTTTTTTTCTTTTTCGGACTAATTTTTTGTAACAATTAGAGCGGGAACTAATTAATAGCAGGATTTTTTTTAATAGCTGAAGAACACACACTGATGTAAATTAGGATGATCTTGCTCTCACAGGTCTATTGTTATGGTAAAGAAGCCCTGCTGCACAACCATTTCCCAAAAAAATCAGGGGAAATAATTAAATATCCAGTTTATTTTATTTCTCTGTGTGATTGCTGAAGTGCATTTAGTGAGAAGTCGGGGTGGGGTGAGAACAAAACATTCTCTTTAAACCCCCGTGCAATTACATCTCATGGTGGTGAGTGTAATCAGATCCCAAAACTGGGAGAAGAGGACGGTTTGATTTAGAGAGGAAGAAAGAGGAGGGAAGCAGTGGGAAATGTTCTCGGAGCAGCCAGGCTTGGAGAGGAAATCGGGCTGGAGTGGGATTATATTATTTAATGAGTCTAAATTGTAGAATTATTAAGGTCGGAAAAGAGCTCCAAGATGATTGAACCCAACCTCTGACCTTAAGGTTGGATCCTTTTGGTTCCACTGGGTGGATCAATGTGGGAACACTCCCAGGGTGTGAGGCATGAGCAGGGAGGATCTCCACGTGTGGGGACCCATCAAGGATGGCCCTGTGCTATTTGAAACATAAAAATCCTGAAAAGCATCAGATGAGATTTGGCAGCTCCAGAAGGGAAAGTGAGATGAGAGAGTGTCATTTCCTTGGCAGAAGCTGGAGACTTGGGCTAAAGAAAATCCTTTTTTACCCAGTGTGGGTGACGACACCTGAGTGTGGGAGAGGTTTGCCCCTGTGCCAGTCTCTTCTTATTTCTCTCTCTGTTCAACATGAGTGTTGCACTTTGATTTCAGTCCCAGTGACAGCACAGTCCACGCTGTGGGTGGGTCACATTTCCAAGGCATCAGATAAATCCAAAGGACTCCAGGTGTAAAGGTGGAGTCAACAGTTTGTGTCCAAGTGAGCTCAGCCTCCGGCCAATCTGTCGCCTCTCTAAATCCTCCTGGGCTGGTCCTGCAGATAAAAAATTCTGCATCTCTCAGATGGGGGCTTTTTAAAAATGATACAAGGCAGACATTCAATTTTAAGAAGCTGGAGCTTTATTTTTGGAATCCTAGAATGTGTACGGAATTTAAAAAGCCTAAAGCCATAATGTTTTACTGCTCCTTTGATAAAATTTATATTTAATCATATCTTAAAAACTGTTCTCATTCTGCCACTTGATGTTACCAACCAAGCGGAACCCATCAATGCAACACTATCTATCAGCCCTTCTTTTATTTCACTCTCCTACAACTCCTTTTTTTAATGGCACATCCTTTAATGAATTACACTGGAGTTTCTGGGAAGTCCAAATGAAAATCATGCTCCTACTGAAGGTGGATCAGTTACCCCCAGGTTTTTCATTTGTTAGAACCAAAATGCTGAATCTGACACATTTATGTTTCAAAACCTCCAGCACAGACCAATCTTTTAGTCCTTTGTCTGGAAGCTGCATTAATCCAGAAGTTGGTAATAGGGACTTTCTCCATTGTTTTCAGATCTTGGAAAGGTTTAGGTTGGAAGGAACCTTAAAACCCATCCAGTGCCACCCCTGCCATGGCAGGGACACCTCCCACTGTCCCAGGCTGCTCCAACCCCAATGTCCAGCCTGGCCTTGGGCACTGCCAGGGATCCAGGGGCAGCCACAGCTGCTCTGGGCACCCTGTGCCAGCCCTGCCCACCCTGCCAGGGAACAATTCCTGCCCAAAATCCTGTCTAAACCTACCCATTTTCAGCTTAAATCCATTCCCTGTGTCCTGTCCCTCTATCCCTTGTCCCCAGCCCCTCTCCAGCTCTCCTGGAGCCCCTTTAGGCCCCCTTTAGGCATCTCCCGGCAGAGGCTCTGAGCTCTCTCTGGAGATTTTCCTCTCCAGGTGAGCACCCCCAGGTGTCCCAGCCTGGCTCCAGAGGGGCTCCAGTCCTTGGAGCATCTCTCAGGCCTTCTCTGAATCTTCATCTACAGCTTTTATTTAGAAGGAAGGGTTTAGTAAACCCTTCTAGAAAATGTGGGAATATTGTGTGTGATGATTGACAGCCCGGGCCAATGAGGATGAGCACTGGGATCTTGGCTGAATTTGCTGCCCATTTGCTGCTGGTGGTTTTAAGATTACAGATCTTATGCAGAGATATACAGCTCTCTTTATCAAAACTGTGTCTTTAAAACAATAGTTAGACTAATTAAAACCCCTCCTAAGCTCTCCCTGCTGCCACACCTGTTAACTCTGCTGTTGTCCTGTTGTTGGATGCTTGTCTGGGGATGGACCCTTGACTTTGTCAATGTGTCATACTGTGGCAAGAATGAGTTAAATCACTGCTCTCCACTTGTTTTTTTTTCCAGAACTGAAACTTGTCCAGCAAAGTTGGTGGTCTCCATAAGAAATTCAAACTCTCTGCTGACCAAGTGAAAACACACATGTGCATGTATCAGACATATACATAATCTTGGCTGGAAATCAGCATCAGTGACAATTTCACTCAGTGAAATCTTAATTTTGATCCCTGCTCTTAAAAATCATGTTCGTCTCAGGAATTTTACTTTTCTACAGAAAGTTTGGGGGGGTTGGTTTTGCAAATTCTTTCCCTCAGAAATATCCAGCAAGTACCACTCCACTAAAACGCCGCCGGACCGCTGGCGATCGCTTTCCAACGTGATTCCTTCAGCTGAAAAGGATTTGTTCTTACTTTTGATAAACACATAAGTAAAAGCCTGGTCTTTTCATTCCTGTCTCTTTTCCTGGAGGACCAGGGGATCTCCCAGTGCTGTCTGTTCTTTTCCTCTGTGCTTTGCAGGCTGGGGAATCGCACATCAGGCTCGGCTCTGCATCCTCTGAAGAGGCAACATTAAAGTCAGCACTTGACTGTGCTCAATTTTACAGGATTTTTTTTTTTCCCCCAACTCTGATATTGATATCTTTTAAGTAAAAGGAGTAAACGAGGAATCTTTCTCTAAATTATTGACTGGGTGTCTAGCGAAGAGATGAATGAAAAATATTTTTTAGCCTTGATAAAGCTTTGGGTGAATTGAGTTAATCTTGGGGCTTCTGCTGTGACACTTTGCAGTATTGTTTAGGGTGAGCTTAGTGTGTGAGCAGGATTTGTGTGGGGGAGAGGAAATGCAACCTAAATTTTAGTGCTGGGGACATGAGAAGAGATTTTCCATGTTCCTAAATAATTTTTCAACGAAACCAGCCCAGAGAAAGAGGAGGAGGGAGTTGAATTAAAAACCAAACAACTTGGCATTGCATTGCTTTCCTCTTCCTACTCCCTCAGCATTTTTCAGTCATAATTAAGGCATTTCAGATCGAAAATTTGGGGGTGAGAAGTTGGAGGAGAGCCCCAGTAAAAGCGAATTCCATCAGCAGGAGCTGAGAGCTCACAGAAGGTCCCAAAAGGTCCCTCAGAGACTGGGACATCTCTGCTCTGCATGGACCCAGCAGGAGCTGCTGGGAGAGGCTCAAAACAGCTCAGCTCACTCCCAGGCTTATTTTTTTTTTGACAGTCTGAACTTATTTTTGAGGAAAAAATAGAGATAAGGGAAAATACATAAATAGTTGTTTATTTTTAGGAAAATTTGGGAAGGAAGGAAGACGCCGTGACAGGTTTTGTTCTTCCAGTAATGTCTCCGTCCTTCATTTCAGTAAAAGAAGACTTTAAAAATCTGCTTTTCTGTGTATGTAAAATTCCTGCGATACAAATTTGATCACATTTGCAAGGATTAAAGGATTTGATGGGCAGAATGCATTCTCTTCCTAAGCATGACAAATGGAAGCAATTTACAGATGGCTTCTGAATATTTTCCTGAAATCATTTTCCTGTTCTGTTTTGGTTTTTGCTTTTTGTTTTGTTTTGGGGTGAGGTTTTTTTGTTTTTTTTTTCCTTTTTCTTCTTGTGTGCCACTAGAGATCAGCATATTTTTAGACATTTAAGCAATCATAATGTCAACATAGGGGCTTAAAAAGGATCCTGCATAACTATCGAGTAGCCAAATTACTCATGACTGGCAAAACAAAACGAATAAAGTCAGGCCTGAAGGCATTGAGAAAGCAACTTTTTGCATCCAGCTTTCATATTCCCTTATTCCCTTGTTTTTTTCCAAGGCTTTGGGCATCTCTGCATATCCATTATGTTAGTTTTATTTCCCCCCAAACCCTCCTTTGTATAGCACAAAAACGAATGTGTATTACAGGAGTGCTCCCTCTTAAACCTATTATTGGCTTAACGCATTAATGATTTTGAATATACATCTTTTACATCAGAAACTGTGGCAGGATCTTCCCAAACTTCCAGGTGTTTATATTAAATTAAAATAAATATGGGTTTTCGCATGTCCTCAGTTTCTGGTTGTGTGAAACCAGACTTTCTCACTTTCACAAATTGACTAAAGCTTTGTGTTTCAGACTTGAGGACCCGGGAGAGTTGGGGATGAGTTCCCTACCTTTGGAGAAGTTCTCTCTCCTCTAACACACGTTTTCTGACTCCACTGGTCACTCTTCAAGGTCGTCAGTGCTGGTAAATTGCCACCCAAAGAAGAGCTGATCATTTTTCCCTTTTCCTCCCTGGTTTTAGTCCCACCTAGGCTCCGGCAGCGATCCCTGCACATCTGTGTTTTACACATTTCAGCCACGCCGTGTCCCTGTCCCAGGCTTTTACACGGGGATGAATAAAATGTGATAAATGAGCGTTTGCACAGTGCAATAATCGTGTTTTCCTTCCTGGGTTTGGGCAGGACGTTCCCGACAAGCCAGGTTTGTCAGCACATCCTAAACTGGGCTTTGTGATTAAAAACAACAGCACCAGCAGCAGGGCTCGGAGCTGCTGCTGCTGTGTTAAACACGTTTGGGATGAAATTAACACATCAGATATTTCAAAGTTAGTTATAGCTTCTTAAATTAATTTTTTTTTTCTTAAAAACGTCCAGATCTCAAGACCAAAGCTTGGATATCTTTTTAATCATGGTCAGGCTTTCTTCTAATGTCCACGGTCCTAATTTGCTGGGAACTTTAAGTAGCAGGAGTGCCACTCATTTGATTTAGGATTTCTATCAAGGAGAATAAGATCCAAACCATAATTCCACAGGTCCCCTGCAAATAAGTCTTTGGAGTTACAGTGATCGTTGATTAAAAAAAAAAGGGAAGGAAATTTATCAACAAATAAAAGTCCTAATATTTAGATATGCAGAAGAATCTTTATGCCTTTTGCTTTTATAACTGATTGAAGAAATCAATTTCAAATCAAGGATGCACAATGATGGATAAAAGAGTTCCCTATAATAACGGGAACTCATGTAAATGTAATCACTGGAATTTGTTTCAACTCCTTATGAAAGGAATTGGAAATAAAATATTGATTGTTTAATGATAACCAAAAAAAGAATAAAACAGAAAGAGGAGGGAAAGAGAATCCAAGGGGTTTTGCAAAGATACTTTTGCTCAAGTTTTGGTGTAATTAGAGAAACTTCTTGCAGCATGGGGAAAACCGTGTGTCCGAGTGAACAGAACTTGATGGTACCAAATTCAAAACCCCACCTCAGGAGCAGGGATCTGGCAGGATTGAGTGAGACAATGGGCAAACACGAGGGGGAAAAAGGGTGATGGAAAGCTTTGGGAAACATCTTTTCAGCAGCAAGACATTTGCTTGTCCCTCTGGCTTGTCTTTAGCTGAATTTTCTGCGACAGAAGGGAAAAAACCAACACCCTTCATTATCCTTGTAAATCCTGGCCTAGAAAGCCCCAGGGAGCTTGCTCCCAAGAAAAAGAATCCTTTGCACAATAACTGCACATTTTCAATCAGTCCTCTTGATCCCTGCTTTTGCTTATTCCCAAGAATCTGCCAAGTCTGTTGAACTTCCTCGGAGTGACCCTCCCATTTAATTCACGGGCCATTTTGTATTTACAGAGAGGTCAATAAAAGCTTTCCAGAGCTCCAAACCTCCCTGTAATGGTTGTCCTGAGCAATCCAGCCTGAAGAGCCCCAACAGGAAATTGGTAAAGCAGCAGCCAATTTCCTTTTGCTTTTTTACTGCCTTTTGGTCTTCCTGCTCTGCTCATATCCCCACTGCTGAATTATTCTAGAGCTGGTGGGATATTTCCAGTGCCACATATGGAGGAGAGCTCATATCATTCCCAGAATTTTGTGTCAGGTTAATCAAACGTTTAGTTTATTTAATTAACAATAGATGTAAGGTTAAAGCAAAAGAGCAATGATGAAATTTGGTTTCTGCTCTGATTTTGTTAGAGTGACTTTGGGCCAAACTATTATACAGATCTTTTGTGCCTCTTGCTTAAAATTTGGGCAATGCCTGTGGATTTTCCAGGCTGAGGTTGAGGAGCTTTGAAAGCTTTAGGCAGGGGGAGCAAAGCAATGGGATGACACCCTGAACTTGTGCCATCTGCTCCCATTTCTAAACACAGAAAAGGATATCTGTTATTGGGAAGAGTGAGGCCGTGGCATTATGAAATATTTTAGTTAATAAACTCTCCTCACAGAGGCTGCAGCCACACTGGCAGTAACTCACTGGAACAGCTCTGCAGAGTGAATTGCTGACACTGAGTACCAGATGTCCCCAATAAATGCGTTTCCAGGTTGTTCCCTTCAGATGGTGGCAAGCCTGGTCCTGCTGCCTGTGGCCCCACTTCTGCCTGGAACACCAATCCCAGCTTAGCCTCACCCCAAAGAGATGCAGCTCGTGTGAGGCTGACCCTGTCAGGGAAATGGGGACAAGAGGGACCTGGCCTTCAAAAGCCACTCCCAACCCGAGCTCCATTGATGGCATGGAGGCACTCAGGGAATTCCCAGACACCTCTCCCACCATCCCAGGAGAGCACCAAGTGCTAATTTGGATGCCTGGGCTGCCTGGAGGTGTCTGGGGAGTGTTTAGCATCTTGGAAAGCCCTGGTTGTCCGTGACAGCAAAGGTCCTGAGTGCCCAAACTAATCGATGCTGATACTGGAGACACCTAATCCTGCACCCCCTGAGCCTCCCTCCGGACTCACAACCTCAGACCTTTGTTTAAGATCAAAAATTCCACACAATCTTCTCCCAGAATAGGCAGAAGAGAGGGAGGTGTTTAAGGAACAGCTGGATGTGGCACTCACTGCTCTGGTGACAATGTGGTGATCAGTCATGGGTGGGCTCGATGTTCCCAGAGGTCTTTTCCAATTGATCCTGGGATTCTGGGATTCTAGGAAAACTAGCAGGGGATGGTGATTGTGTTTTCTCTGGTGTGATAACAATGATCACAGCACTAAGTTTTGACCTCTGCTCCTGTAACTTTCCTGTATTTTCTCCAATAGCTACTTAAAGCAAGATAAATGAAGAAATCCTTGAGCTTTGTAAGGGACCTCTTTGCCTCGAGGAAGTCTCCTAAATCTCTATATCCTTGTGTATCTAGTCATAAAGATGTCCCTTTTTACCTCTGAAAAGTAGAATATTTCCAGAGCAAGGAATACACTTTTATCCCAAACAGGTGAAAAAAAAAATTGCTTGGAAAGTTAGAGAGAAATGAAACTCTCCTTCCCTGGTTGGTGCAAACCCTTTTAAACCCGAGCCTTTGTGTACCATGGATGGGTATTTTGGCTGTGTTTGGGAAGTATAAACCTCCCATTCTTGTTTTCCATCTATCTGTGCCAGGAACAGTTACAGCATGGGAGCCTTGACAAGGAACTTCGTTTGAGTGCAAAGCTGTGTTTGAAATAACCAAAATTATTAATTTAAGAGTTGAAAACCCCAGGATGTCTTCATGATTAAGCAACTGAATGGGAGTTTTGAATTCTAAGATTTAGACTTGGTTGTCCCACACATCCCAATTCCTGCACCTGTGTCCATGTTTTGTCCTTATTATCATTATTCTGAATGATGTCTTTGCTGTTGCTCAAGGCATGAACGTTGCTGTAGATCCTGGTGTAAAGTAAGTGCCATGACAACAACTTTTCCTTAGCCACAGGACACTTTTCTCACTATTGTCAGGTCCCTTTGTCTTTAGATTGACACATTTTCCATTCATTTTGTGGGAATCAAAAATATTCTAAATTGAGATTATTCAAGGAAAATAATATGGTGGAGCCATACCATTTATAGTAATTTTGCTTCATGCACAAATAAAATTCAGGATCATACCTGAAGTTTCCCTGCAGCACTCAAGGCCTTTGGTCCTTTGGTTCTGAGTTCTGAAGCCTGAGAAGAAAACATAAATTGAAATAATCAGGGATGTGATTCCCAGAATTTATTCACTTATGGAAAGAAAGAAAGCACAACCAAGCCTCTCACGTGGAGGAGATTGCAGCCACAAAGCCTGAAAGGATTGGGTTACCTGTCTTGTCTCCTGTTGTCTTTTGTACTAGTTATGTATTGCTTCAAAGGTACAAAAATAACAGCTCTCATGTCTGAAATATTTTCCTTAGTTTTGCCTCTTGGTCATAAAAAGTAATCTGATCTTTTTTTTTTTTTTTTTTTTTTTATTGTGAGGTTTCTTGTAGGTTTTCAC
>NC_089147.1:2018642-2028642 GCF_009819655.1 Sylvia atricapilla | reverse complement strand
TGCCACAGCCATCTCCCTGTCATCCATTTCCTTTGTCCCATCCCAGAAGTAGCATCAGCAGAAATACACTGGAAGATCACACTGGGCTGGAAGCCAATGCAGATTTATGTCTTTGGTTTTATTTTTTTTTTTCTTTGTGAGCTGCCTTTGATTTAAAGAGAAGCTTTATATCACAGCTGAGTGTTGATCCAGGGACCTGGGCTTGGCAGAGGGCTCCTGCTGACTGTCCCCTGGAAGGACATTTGGCCCAATCTCTGCTGGTGTGCTGGGTTCCTGCCTGCTTAAAATCCATTTGATGCTCTCCTCTCCTTGGAAATTGTCACTGGGGGAGGTTTTGGTTGGTTTATTCTCTCATGGAGGGTGATTCCCAGCTTCTCCTGTGTGAACCTTTTCTGACAGGAGGTGATGCAGGATGGCAGCTCAGAGCACCAGGAACAGCAGGGTAGGGATGTCCCCCGAGTCAGGAGTGACCAGGACAACCCCTGTAACAACCACTAGTCAACTTAGGGTTCAAATGATTAATATTGGCTTTGTGAGTGCTAGTCACATCACCAGCTAATTTGCATTTGGAGAATAATTTCACATTCCACTGGGTTTGGGGTTAAAGTTGTTGCGCCCGAGCCAAGCTCAAATCTAACTTTCTCCTGAAGTATTTTACCGAGGCAAATTTGTTCAGGTACCACCAAAAGTGAAAGCACTGAGCAGCAACCAACCTAAAACATTTGTTCCCAACTCCTCCACGTGTGCAATGCTCATCTGTCTGCTGTCCCCAGCCTTTGCTGTTGTGCTGTTGTTCTGTCATTAACATGAATCGCGTCTTTAGACGCGCGCTCCGTGTTTAATATTAATCACTACGGTTTGTAGGTTGACTTTTTCCCTGTTTTCTCCTGGCTGAGGGGTGCTCAGGGGCCCCGAGCTCGTCCTTCCCTGGCAGCCAGCGAGGCAGAAAGACGGAAGTGCATTAGGAGCCCCCTGAGGAGGAGGTACAGCACTTAAAGGACAGAGATGCTCCTGGGGCATGGTGGCAGGGAAGCGAGGCTGTTTGGGGGGGTTTGGGCTGCATTAGGGGCAGTGGTTGTGCTTCCCGTGCTGCCCAGCATGTCCTTCCTCCCTCTGGAGCATCCCAGGGCTGGTTCTTCATTCATCAGGAAGACGAAACTTCCCAGGGAAGTGGAGTGGAGGGTGGGATCATGCTGGGAGGTCCTGCTGATCCTTCAGGAGTGGGAAACCTTGTCTGATCTGCCAGTGGTCTGGAGAGGTGCAGGCTCTGCATGGAGCCAGGGGATGGCAAATTCCTGTGGTTTTATAGGCAATTGGGCAATACGTCCTGTTAGGAAAAACCCTCAAGTTCTCAGGGGCTTCTCACCTCCTCATCAAACCAACCTCCACACAGAGGGAAAGTGACTTTAACTCATTTAGTTGTCACTTGACTGAATGACAACTCATTTAGCTGTCAGCACAGACTAACACGAGATGTCAGGGTTGCTCTTCAGACAACAGAGACATTGGATTATTGTCTTCTAGATACTTACTCCATGATTAAATCCATAATAAAGCATTACTCCTGATTATGGCTTGGGCTGTTGTTCCGTTTGGGGTTTTATTTCTCAGGTCTTTGCCGGGTTCTCCTTCCCATGGGATGCAAAGGACACGTGTGGGGTCTCTGCCCCCACTGCCAGGAAGCTTCAAGCCCCCTCTGCCATCCCACAGCCACCAAAGAAGGTGCTGGAAGAGCCACTGCTGACAATGACTTCCACAAACCACAGGGAAAAGCCCAGAGTTGAGATGTCTATTAAATACACTTCAAACAACACCGCACCAGATCCGTTATGAATATTTTAAAACAGGTTCTTAAAATTAGGAATTTCCTAGCGAGGGCAGTCATTAGTGCAGGTTTCATTAGGGTGGCAAGTTATCAAGTTACCAACTAATTTAAATTATATCTATTGAAATATCCTTTTTACATAAAACAGGGGGCATCGGGCTTGTAAAATAGACTGGGGTTTAAATGTAAGCTAATAAATATCTAATAAGTTCCAGCACGTGTTTAAACTGATCTAACAGACAATATTCTGAACAAATATTGTACCGTGTAACCGGAGCGGCCTCGGACAGCCCTGGAAGCAGGTGTGGATCATTTTATTTGCTTTTTCCAGGTCTTCCCATGCCATGACCCCTCCTGGGTCCTGCTGCTCCTCTAAAAGCACATTTACACACCCAGCCTCTACCTGAGCCCAGCACCTGACTGTGTTTCCTCAACTAATTCATTAACGAGTCCTCCGCGTGCCTTGGGTGCCTCATATCCATTATCCTCATTTAATAGTTTAGCCTAAGGATGTCTTTCAATATAAATAATCCTCCACAATGCTTAGATAGCACGGCTGTGCTTCTTTTTATAGCAAATGGGAATGATCTGAAAGCATTTGACCAGGTTTTGAATCATGGAGCACACGACAGGGCAGGTACAGAACCTGCCCATTTTTATTTTTTTTTATTTTTTTTTAGGTGGGGGATATTTCATCCCACCAGTGCTGCTTCTCCCACGCAGACAGAAATTCATCCAACATGTGTTCAGGTCATTTTCTCCCTATGACTTTTAGCTGGCCACGTAGACTTTTAAACCACCCTTTCTGCCTTAAATGTAGTTTTAAATTGCACCTAATATTTGGTAGGTAATTCTTTAAAGCTGTTAGCACCTATTCACAGTGTAAGTAGGGGGATTTTTCTTTTTCATGTGTGCCTTCTGGGATGTTAAAGGATCCAAGACTGGGGATGCAATCTCAATCCAGAACTGATCTCTGCAGTTTCCTGCAAGGGTGAAATGGGAAAAGTAAAATATTACCTTATTAAAAATTGCTCGAAACACATCTTCCTTGTTAAATATGCAGAGCTATTCAAAAATATTTCCTTTCTGGGAACAGTAACAATACTCTGATTGCCTGAGTTACTATTTCCAGGACTCGGTTTACTGCTAAGGAAAAATTAGGACTCCAGGTGAACAAATGAACCCCTGCTTTTTCTGAGGATCAAAAAATGAACATCCCATATTCTGGAGGGGTGAGAGGCTTTGTGTCAGTGAACGTGAAGGTAGGAGTCACTCGGATTTGACCACGTAATTAAAAGAAGCAGGGGATAAAGTTAGTAAACACACTGTCTTAGCAGTCAGAAAAGCCCAGGGCTAGGAGAAAATTAAAGCACTGTAAAATTGAAGGGTTTGTACTCTCATTAAGATATTCCTGTAAGGAATATCTTAATATCACCAGCATCAAGGAGGAGAGGCTGAAAGCGACGTTCCTCTCACCGATATAAGTTTGGCACTCGTGCCCACAGTATTTGCAGTACTACAGACTTCTCTTTCTCAAATTAAATTAATTTGGAACCACTTATAAGGCAAAGTCCATCCATGTCTGAATCTCTTCCAGGCTGCTTTTGCAAACCCCATTTTCTATATATAAATCATCCCACAACTCTCTCAGTGAAATGAATTCCAAACACTGTGTCTGCTAACGAGAGTCCACCCAGTATTTTGCTATTGCAGACACTCATCAGCTCGCTTTAATTCACAGGAAGCAATCAGCATCTGCCGAGCAGAGAGTGCACAAAAGATGTCTTTAGCATTTATTGAATCTAAATGTTTGTGATGCCTCCTCACCTCTGAAGCAGTCCCATGCAGCAGGTATTTTAGGATTAAGGTTCCTGGAGAACTGTTGCCTTCTTCAGGAATATCCTAGCCCCTAAACCAAACATGTGCTAAATGATTGAAGAATATCTTGTAAATCATTTACCTCTTCCTGCTGCTAGTTTTCAGTGGATAGTGTTTACTCCATTCCCAACGTGACGGCAAAGTTAAATTTTCATTTTGCTGAAAAAGAGCGAAATACAGCGAAGCCTTTCTGCTTGTTATGTCCTAATGTGGAAGGAGCTGCTTCTCAATCCCATGGATCACAGCTGTCCTGTCAGGGCTCATATACACTGAGTGAAGTATTTGCATCCCCGAGCCTGCTGATAGACTGAGCATGTTTGTCTACAAAGTGCTTTTAAATGAACTAATACATGATTCATGCGGGCTCCATTGAGCAGAACACCAATCTGTCTGGACACACTTTGCTGTAGGCTCGACAATGGGAACATTTCTCTAGGTGAGACAGGTATAACCATCCCCTGAAAAACAGGGAACCAGCAGTGCCTGTGGCCTGGCACATCCCAGCCCTGCATGGGGAGGCTCCAAGCCCTGGGATGGAGGTTGTGTTTGGGATATTCTTCCTCCCTGTCTCTCTCTGGGTGCCCGTGACATGAGCACTGCACAGGCTGTATCTGCTCAGTCATGCTTGAGCAGGAGAGGAGAGTGCACCACCTTTATTATTTATACAGGGATACAATAAGATTCCTTGCAGTAGAGGAGGGAAAAAAAATAAATAAAAAAAATTTGATCCCAAGTATACTGTTTCCTATTGAACTAAATAGATTTTTAATCGAGTCTCTGTTCCTTTGGGTAATTGACTTAACAGTGCAGGCAAATTAATTTCAGATAAACTATAGCTGGGATTTTCCAAGGAGCACAAGGGTGCTGGGGAGTCAGCTCCAGTGCAGCGAGAGTAGGGCAAATATCTTAATTCCTCTGGCTTTCCAGGCACACTGCAACCCAAATGTTTAGACCCGGAGCTGAATCCAGCAGCTTTTATGAGAGCAAAACTCCCGCTGAAGTCAGTCAGAAAACTGACTCGGAGAGGACTGCAGAAAATGGCTCCAAAAAAATTCCCAAGTGCTCCTGGATGTGTTATACACACATAACCTCCTCCCTGCATTTAATAACCTCATCTGAATGTTGCTCTGTGTGAGGCTTTCCGTGGTGTTTGGCCCTTCCAGCACCTCGTTTGGGATCTTATCTGTTCAGAAAAGCCTTTGGAATAATTTTTATTTTCCTGTGACCCAACCAAGAAGCCCACTTCAGTGGTGGCAGACTGGGGAGCAAAATTAGCATCACTCTTCAGCTTCAAAACATCCCCTTTCCTCCCTAGTAAAGCTCCTTCTAGAAAGTCTGTTAAAAAAAAAAAATTAACCAAAGCCCAGGGAATTTGGAGCATTCCGAGTTGCATTAGAGTCACAAACAGACATGGAAAAATATGTGTCCTGTGATTTGCATCTGAAGGGTTCTCGGGGCATTGTTCCTGATCAGTTTTCCCAAATCCAGAGCCCCGGAGAGACAAGGAAAGCTGCATTCCCTTGTCCAGGCTGGCAGCAAAGCAAAGGCCAGAGGAGGAGCCCGAGGGCTGCATTTTCAGCCCTGATGGCTTTTGTCTTCTTGAGACAGGCAACTTTAGACATTTTACCTCCCTCCAACGTCAAATCTGTGAAATCCTAAATCTTTTACAGAGAACTCTGTGCCTACAGCAACACACAGAACAAAACTCCTTCCAGTATTTTGTGAGGAAATGAAAAATACACAATTTAAGAATTAGTAGCTGCTTTCCATGGCTGAAAAAAATTATATTCTGCAGACTGGAAACAATAAAAATACCTCTGTTATTATTAAAGAAAATTTACTGTATGGAAAGGTTGTGTTTTACATATTTTGGTGCCTTAGTCATCTAACTTCAGTAATTAAGGAGAAAATCAACTGAACTATAATTAAAATGAAATTATTCCTCAGTTGCCAGTTGCAACTGTCATGAAATCAAGGAATGTGACAAATTATGGTCTGTATTATTTACATGTTTTGAAAGAAAGGATAAATATGTGTCTATGTAACTTTTCTCCCAGATAAATCTTAATAAAAATATTTGTAGTATTTTTCCCCTCTGCAGCTGTTTGCAGAGCTGATGTTTTGAGATTATTTGTCATATTTTCTTCTGTTATTCTGTCACATCCTGTTAACCTGGCTGCTTTTATTGGCAGATCCTGAGTTACCATCCAAAATCTTATCATTTATTATCAAAATTACCGTCCAAAACTCTGGTTGGATGAGGTTTTGTTGCTGGTTGGAAAAGGCTGAGATGTTGCTGAGCTCTGATCAGAGAAGCTTGGATTTGTGAAAATAAAAGGGACAAAGTCGATATAAAGAAAATGAATGAAAAGGAAGTAATACACCATTCTGATCTGAAAAGCAGGAAACTCTGTTTTGTGTGGCATTTTGTACTCCAAATAAAAGCCTTTAATTAGAATCTTATTAGCAATAGCAAATAATAGATTCACTAAGAGGAATTTTCAAAGTTAATGTAAAAACCTGATACTTTTTCCAGCAATAAGGATGAAAGTCAGAGCAGATGAGGGAAACTTTTTGCTGCTCCCCTTTTCCTTGTTTGGTTATTTGCCTGCCTGGATCACCTGGGATGCAGGAGCCAATCTTCTCAGCACAGCTTTATGCCAACTCAAATATTTTTCCTTTTTTTCCCCTTGGAAGTGTATTAATATGATATTTAATAGTTTCTAGAAATTGTCATGTGGATGGAGGGAGGGAGGGGTCACCCACACGGGCTCTGGACTACTGCAGGGAATTCAGGATATTATGATGAATTTTTAAAATAAATATTAAACACATGATTTAGCTGGTTTTCCTTCCTTTTCTTTGCAAGTAATATGAAATTAAACACTATTTTAAAAGAACTTGCCTTTTTTCCCCTGTTGCTTAGCTCACTGCCCTCAAAACTTTGAACTCCGCTCAGCTGTTAATTATTCCACAGTGACAGATTCCTATTGGCTCTTCCTACTGGTTTGCTCCATTAATTTCTTTCCCAAAACACGGCACCTGCTGAACAACCCCACTCTCTGTTTCTTACCTCTCCGAAAACGCTGTGCTGGAGGTTGGAGGCACTCCTCCTGCTGCCAAAAGGGGATGCTGGATAAATGTCCGGGATACCTGAGGCTGCTGGGAGCTGAGCTGGGTCACTGGGAGTAAATTTGGGCTCTGAAAATGTTCCCAGCTGGGAATGGAGCTCCTTCCTGCTCCCACTTAACCCCGGTGTTATTCCAGAACAAGCCTGCTGAAATTAGGGGAGTTATCCTGGCTTAACACCAATGTAACTGAGAGCAGGATCTGGCCCCGTGCTCTTGGCATGACTACTTTTTTGGCAGATTTGGCCACTAATGCTCTCAACGGGTTTTGAGCTTACATTTAATGGCATTACATTTATTTTAATATTTTTTTAAATAGCTAGTGTAAATTGATTCTACTAAAAAAAAAAAAAAATCCCTTTACCTACTCGTGTTCATTTGTATTTCAAATGGCCCATTACATTTTCACTAACAATCATTAGAGCTCTGTGAGCTTATTGAAGCTTGGGCTTGGACTGAAGCTGTAAAAACTGCCAGGTCTGGGGGTTTTTTTTAATGCTGAAAATAGCACTAGAAAAAGGCCTTTTTTTTTTTTTTTTTTTTTTTTTCCCATAATACATGACATTCAGTAACCTGAAATATGGTTAAGCTGTGGTGAAGAAATACACTGCATTATTTTTAGGTCCTCCAGTGGAAAATATGGGCAGAACCTGGATGAACTCTGATACTCTGATCAATATATTAATATTAAATCTCCCAGATTTAGGCAGAGCCACTGGCTGTAATTTTAGTTCTGAGCCAGAGAAACCTGACAAGGAGTTGGTTCCAAACTTTGAGGAGCTGCCAGCACAGAAAGCAATCCAAGCATGATAAAGGAACAGGATCCTTACAAGGATTTCCACTCACGCCTGGCGTTTATCCCAAATTCAGGACTCCAAAACAGGAACAGGCACTCCTGATGTCCCCGTCAGCTGTTCCTGCAGCAGGGTGGGAACTCTGGGTGGGAATTGAGGACTGTTTGTAGAGAAGGCTGGGAAGGAGCTGGAGCACCAGGTGCTGGACCTGCTGAGCACAGAGCTGTCCATGGGTGTCATCTGGGGCCTCTCTCCAGAGCTGGGGATGATGCATTGCTCCTTCAATCCTCGGGATATGGGGCTGATTTCCTGGGAAGAGTGTCCACCAGCTGCAGCTCCCCACTGCCCATCTGTCTTAGCAGAGGTTGGGGCATCCCCTGCTCTGCTGGCAGGTCCTTGCACGCTGCTAATTGCACCTCTTCTAATTGTTGCCATTAATTCAGAGGAATGAAGAACAGGTATTAATGCAGATATTTAGCCTTGCACCTCATTCACATTACAGCCACTGGAGTAGAGCCACACGTGGAAATACGTGCAGCAGTTTGTACTGGTAACCTGAAAACACTTGAAATATTGGTTTGAGATAGCTGAATATGAGGTCATGCACCAGGGCACAGCTCTGCCAGGCTGAACAGCTTAGGCCAGGTGCAATTGTTGAACTCTGAACAAGCTCCCTATCAGAAATGTAGTGAACAAACACTTGAAGATACAAAGAGTTTTTTGACTTGTGCTGTTGACTGACTTAATTCTGCCAACCCCCTCCAGTGCCCCTTTCCAGGATCTCTTCCAGCCTGTTTGCTTCTTTTTTTCCTTGCCCACATGTGCATCTAAAGGATCTCTAATTATCCTTCTGCTCTACTTTTTACCTTCCCTTCATATGGCACAACACAAAGAGGGCATAGCAATATGAGTAGCTTTTGCCTGATTTATTTTTTTTCCCCCAGAGAATTGCCTCAATATTCTTTGCATTTAACTCCTCCACACACCCCTTTCTGGGCCAGCTCAAGTTGTTTTGAGGTGTATCCCTGCTGCTTGCATTTTCCTTTTGCCAGCCTCCTCCCATGCTGAGCCATTGGCGGGTCCCATCCTTTTACACGACTTCTTCCAGGTCATTGATACTTGGAGTGAAGAGTGCTGTCCTGACATTGATCTTGCTGTGCTCCAGTAGGCACTAAGAACAAACAATATTAGCTTATAGCATTGATTTCATGGATTACAATTTTTTTCCCAATCGTGTTCTTGTTAAGCACCTTGTGAAATACGTCATGTGGCATGTTCATCCCTCTGTTTCATGGTGAAACAAATCCAGTGCTGACTATTGCCTTCGGACTGGGAAACCCCATCCTCCCCAGAACCTGGGAGTTGTCAGCCTTTAATTTAACCTCAGCCGTTGGCTTCCAGTGCAGTATTTCAAATTTTCATAATTTTCATAATTTGTGAGCAACTGGACAAGCTGGCCACTGAAAATGGGTATCACAATCTAATAAAAACCTAATAAAACTTTCAAAGTCACTCTCAGGTGCTCTCAGGTCAGGATTGTGCAACCCCTGCCATGCAGCAGGAGCATCTCCCTCCAGTTGATGTGTGGGTCTGAACATCTTTTCATGTCCTCACTGCTTTTTTTGGATGAATTCTGGGCTCTTTTGTCAGGCCCAGAAGTCACTACTGATACTTTTCAAAGTAACAGTGCTGCGGTTTGATGAGAGAGGAGATAATGTGGCCATGAGGCTTAGGAGGTATAAACACACACATAATTTCATTAAGTGCTCTTCCTAATTATTTTATATTAATGCACTGCCGTCACTGCCTGCCAGATAATCTTCCGTGTGGAGTGCAGAGCTGAAAAGACACCAAAGCAAATTTGGCTGCTGCCTTCAATGTACAGTTTAGGAGAGCCCATTTTCTCAAGGCAGCAGGATGCCTAAAAATATAATAAAATAAAATATAATATAATATAACAAAATAAAAATGGCACCCAAATGTCAATATAAGTGATACTTGCAAAACAACAGATTTGAAAAATGTACATTTCAGAATATAATGGTTAAATTAGGCAGAAGACTGAAAAACTGCTCAGCCTGGTTTTGGTGGTGCCACTCGACAGAGAAGAGGGACTCAGTGCTACAAAAGTGGTGACAACTTTTTTTCTGCTAAAAATTAAACTTGGCATTCCCAGGAGTGAGGCTTTCTCACTGGGATTTTTCACTGCTCTCAAGTACAACACAGGTTTCAACATTTCTGTCCCTTCATAGATTCCATCATCTCCAAATCACATGGTCTTGATCCTCACCCATGCAGCCCAAGGTACTGAGGTGACCAGTGGGCACAAAGATCTGTTTGTATCACCATAGCTGGGTGTAATAATTCTTAACCTT
>NC_089147.1:1971485-2018542 GCF_009819655.1 Sylvia atricapilla | reverse complement strand
TCCCTTTCTCTTCTCTTTCCCTTTTCCCTTTTTCCTCCTTTCCCTTTTTTCCCCTTTCCCCTTTTCCTTCCCCTCAAATCATCAGCTCTCCATTGTTTCACCCTTCTTACTGGTGGTTCTGTTAGATCCTCACTTGTTACATCTCAAAATTGAATAAACCCTCCTTTGTGCTGACAACTTCATTGTACTCAGCGTTCAAAATATCAAAGGCTGAATGCTAAATGCTCCTAATGCAAAGTGTCAAGAGTGCAGTCTGGGATAATAGAATACATGTCTTGCAAACTTGCACTTTAATATGGCAAACTACTTGGTCAGCAAGCAAATTAATTCATTTATGATTTGATATTATTGCCAGCAGTGGGTCAGCCTGTGCAGGCAGCTCTGTTGAATTTTGCTGCTGCTGCTCATCTGCTCTATTTGTAGATGCCTCCCAGAAAATGAGCATTTGGGATCAGCTTAGGGGCATAATTCCAGTAATTCCCCTTCTATATATCACCTCACCTTGTTTTTAAATAATTTTTATCCAAATGCATCTCCACTGTTCAAAGGGACCAACCCCATTTACTGTAATTATCTGGTTATCCTTTGGAAATTCCAGTTGTTGTGCTGCATGAATTGATTGTGCAGATGTTTAAAACACAAACAGATGAATGCAGGGAAATGCTGTCAGTGGTGTGTTGTCTCCCACAGTTCCACAAAGAAACTTGAACATATTTTCTGGCAGAGCTGCTCATTTTCCCAGGGAGGATATTTGCAATCCTACCTCTGTAGTTTGTGAATATCAAAATGAATGGAAATATTAACCTCTGAGAGCTGGAATAATGTGAAAAATTACGAAAGTAAATGTTAGCAGAAATATCTGTTACACAGGCAAAGAGAGAGACAGCACTGAAAGGATTTATGTTATTTTTTGAGTCTTGGCTCGTACAGGAAAGTTGTGAATCTTTAGATTGAAAGGGAAGGAAGGCCAAATTTTTCAAAAGCAGCCTGGAAGGTTTGTTTTTCAGAGTTCAGTGACCTGATTGAAAGAACAGCTCTCTGTAAAAATAATTATGGAAGGAGGAAAAAGAAAAAAAAAATACTTGACATACTGTAAAAGTTACAACTGCAAACAGATTGTCATTCTCTTGTAAAAAAAAAAAAAAAAAATCCCAGCAAAACAACCCAACCCCAAAACCAAATGGTGAACAAATTTTATTGTTCTCTTTATTACAGGAAAAAACGACTTGGTGACCCTTTTGGCTGTGTCCTCCTTGATTGATACTCTTTATAAGAAGCACACATCTGTAACTTATTTTATCATCCCTCAATGATGTCTCAGAGATGGGTATATTGAGGTCCCTCCTGATGCCAGAACGGGGTCGAATAATCCTTTGCTAAAACAAATACCTGTAGGTGAAATAATTTGGAAGTATTTACAGAACAGTTTTTAAAGCAGAGATGCAACACCGATTTTTTGGGGATGAACTTTGGCTTTTGGGCATGGTGTGCATCTGATTAGGATATTTCTCAGAGAAACACCTGCTCCATCACTGCTGCTTGTAGGTGATTTTCAACAAAAAAAAAAAAAATGATGGTGAAATTGGGAGTGATGGAAGATATCCCTGTCCCTTCCATTAGGTGGGATTCTTCCTGCTTTCCTAAACACTGCCAAAGCCATCCCTGCTCCCTTGCTGCACCCATGGGCACAAAATGTCTCGTCCCTCAGCACATTTCCAACCTCGAGCTGGCTTAGCTGAGCTGCTGCAGCAAAAATAGTTGGAGATGAACTTGTAGCTCATGACAGAACGTCATCTCCACTGCTGCCTGCTCCTTTACGGGCAGCCTGGTGGTCTTCCTGCCACAGCCATCTCCCTGTCATCCATTTCCTTTGTCCCATCCCAGAAGTAGCATCAGCAGAAATACACTGGAAGATCACACTGGGCTGGAAGCCAATGCAGATTTATGTCTTTGGTTTTATTTTTTTTTTTCTTCTTTGTGAGCTGCCTTTGATTTAAAGAGAAGCTTTATATCACAGCTGAGTGTTGATCCAGGGACCTGGGCTTGGCAGAGGACTCCTGCTGACTGTCCCCTGGAAGGACATTTGGCCCAATCTCTGCTGGTGTGCTGGGTTCCTGCCTGCTTAAAATCCATTTGATGCTCTCCTCTCCTTGGAAATTGTCACTGGGGGAGGTTTTGGTTGGTTTATTCTCTCATGGAGGGTGATTCCCAGCTTCTCCTGTGTGAACCTTTTCTGACAGGAGGTGATGCAGGATGGCAGCTCAGAGCACCAGGAACAGCAGGGTAGGGATGTCCCCCGAGTCAGGAGTGACCAGGACAACCCCTGTAACAACCACTAGTCAACTTAGGGTTCAAATGATTAATATTGGCTTTGTGAGTGCTAGTCACATCACCAGCTAATTTGCATTTGGAGAATAATTTCACATTCCACTGGGCTTGGGGTTAAAGTTGTTGCGCCCGAGCCAAGCTCAAATCTAACTTTCTCCTGAAGTATTTACCGAGGCAAATTTGTTCAGGTACCACCAAAAGTGAAAGCACTGAGCAGCAACCAACCTAAAACATTTGTTCCCAACTCCTCCACGTGTGCAATGCTCATCTGTCTGCTGTCCCCAGCCTTTGCTGTTGTGCTGTTGTTCTGTCATTAACATGAATCGCGTCTTTAGACGCGCGCTCCGTGTTTAATATTAATCACTACGGTTTGTAGGTTGACTTTTTCCCTTTTTGCTCCTGGCTGAGGGGTGCTCAGGGGCCCCGAGCTCGTCCTTCCCTGGCAGCCAGCGAGGCAGAAAGGGAAGTGCATTAGGAGCCCCTGAGGAGGAGGTACAGCACTTAAAGGACAGAGATGCTCCTGGGGGCATGGTGGCAGGGAAGCGAGGCTGTTTGGGGGGGTTTGGGCTGCATTAGGGGCAGTGGTTGTGCTTCCCGTGCTGCCCAGCATGTCCTTCCTCCCTCTGGAGCATCCCAGGGCTGGTTCTTCATTCATCAGGAAGAAAACTTCCCAGGGAAGTGGAGTGGAGGGTGGGATCATGCTGGGAGGTCCTGCTGATCCTTCAGGAGTGGGAAACCTTGTCTGATCTGCCAGTGGTCTGGAGAGGTGCAGGCTCTGCATGGAGCCAGGGATTGGCAAATTCCTGTGGTTTTGTTAGGCAATTTGCGGCAATACGTCATGTTAGGAAAAACCCTCAAGTTCTCAGGGCTTTTTCTTTTCCCCTCCTCATCAAACCAACCTCCACACAGAGGGAAAGTGACTTTAACTCCATTTAGTTGTCACTGGACTGAATGACAACTCATTTAGCTGTCAGCACAGGGAACTAACACGAGCTGTCAGGGTTGCTCTTCAGACCAACAGAGACATTGGATTATGTTCTTCTAGATACTTACTCCATGATTTAAATCCATTAATAAAGCATTACTCCTGATAATTTTAGGCTTGGCTGTTGTTTCCGTTTGGGGTTTTATTTCTCAGGTCTTTGCCGGGTTCTCCTTCCCATGGATGCAAAAGACACGTGTGGGGTCTCTGCCCCCACTGCCAGGAAGCTTCAAGCCCCCTCTGCCATCCCACAGCCACCAAAGAAGGTGCTGGAAGAGCCATCTGCTGCACAATGACTTCCACAAACCACAGGGAAAAGCCCAGAGTTGAGATGTCTATTAAATACAGTTCAAACAACACCGCACCAGATCCGTTATGAATATTTTAAAACAGGTTCTTAAAATTAGGAATTTCCTAGCGAGGGCTAGTCATTAGTGCAGGTTTCATTAGGGTGGCAAGTTATCAAGTTACAACTAATTTAAAATTATATCTATTGAAATATCCTTTTACATAAAACAGGGGCATCGGGCTTGTAAAATAGACTGGGGTTTAAATGTAAGCTAATAAATATCTAATAAGTTCCAGCACGTGTTTAAACTGATCTAACAGACAATATTCTGAACAAATATTGTACCGTGTAACCGGAGCGGCCTCGGACAGCCCTGGAAGCAGGTGTGGATCATTTATTTGCTTTTTCCAGGTCTTCCCATGCCATGACCCCTCCTGGGTCCTGCTGCTCCTCTAAAAGCACATTTACACACCCAGCCTCTACCTGAGCCCAGCACCTGACTGTGTTTCCTCAACTAATTCATTAACGAGTCCTCCGCGTGCCTTGGGTGCCTCATATCCATTATCCTCATTTAATAGTTTAGCCTAAGGATGTCTTTTCAATATAAATAATCCTCCACAATGCTTAGATAGCACGGCTGTGCTTCTTTTATAGCAAATGGGAATGATCTGAAAGCATTTGACCAGGTTTGAATCATGGAGCACACGACAGGGCAGGTACAGAACCTGCCCATTTTTATTATTTTTTTTTTTTTTTTTTAGGTGGGGGATATTTCGTCCCACCAGTGCTGCTTCTCCCACGCAGACAGAAATTCATCAACATGGTTCAGGTCATTTTCTCCCTATGACTTTTAGCTGGCCACGTAGACTTTTAAAACCACCCTTTCTGCCTTAAATGTAGTTTTAAATTGCACCTAATATTTGGTAGGTAATTCTTTAAAGCTGTTAGCACCTATTCACAGTGTAAGTAGGGGGATTTTCTTTTTCATGTGTGCCTTCTGGGATGTTAAAGGATCCAAGACTGGGGATGCAATCTCAATCCAGAACTGATCTCTGCAGTTTCCTGCAAGGGTGAAATGGGAAAAGTAAAATATTACCTTATTAAAAATTGCTCGAAACACATCTTCCTTGTTAAATATGCAGAGCTATTCAAAAATATTTCCTTTCTGGAACAGTAACAATACTCTGATTGCCTGAGTTACTATTTCCAGGACTCGGTTTACTGCTAAGGAAAAATTAGGACTCCTGGTGAACAAATGAACCCCTGCTTTTTCTGAGGATCAAAAAATGAGCATCCCATATTCTGGAGGGGTGAGAGGCTTTGTGTCAGTGAACGTGAAGGTAGGAGTCACTCGGATTTGACCACGTAATTAAAAGAAGCAGGGGATAAAGTTAGTAAACACACTGCCTTAGCAGTCAGAAAAGCCCAGGGCTAGGAGAAAATTAAAGCACTGTAAAATTGAAGGGTTTGTACTCTCATTAAGATATTCCTGTAAGGAATATCTTAATATCACCAGCATCAAGGAGGAGAGGCTGAAAGCGACGTTCCTCTCACCGATATAAGTTTGGCACTCGTGCCCACAGTATTTACAGTACTACAGACTTCTCTTTCTCAAATTAAATTAATTTGGAACCACTTATAAGGCAAAGTCCATCCATGTCTGAATCTCTTCCAGGCTGCTTTTGCAAACCCCATTTTCTATATCATCCCACAACTCTCTCAGTGAAATGAATTCCAAACACTGTGTCTGCTAACGAGAGTCCACCCAGTATTTTGCTATTGCAGACACTCATCAGCTCACTTTAATTCACAGGAAGCAATCAGCATCTGCCGAGCAGAGAGTGCACAAAAGATGTCTTTAGCATTTATTGAATCTAAATGTTTGTGATGCCTCCTCACCTCTGAAGCAGTCCCACGCAGCAGGTATTTTAGGATTAAGGTTCCTGGAGAACTGTTGCCTTCTTCAGGAATATCCTAGCCCCTAAACCAAACATGTGCTAAATGATTGAAGAATATCTTGTAAATCATTTACCTCTTCCTGCTGCTAGTTTTCAGTGGATAGTGTTTACTCCATTCCCAACGTGACGGCAAAGTTAAATTTTCATTTTGCTGAAAAAGAGCGAAATACAGCGAAGCCTTTCTGCTTGTTATGTCCTAATGTGGAAGGAGCTGCTTCTCAATCCCATGGATCACAGCTGTCCTGTCAGGGCTCATATACACTGAGTGAAGTATTTGCATCCCCGAGCCTGCTGATAGACTGAGCATGTTTGTCTACAAAGTGCTTTTAAATGAACTAATACATGATTCATGCGGGCTCCATTGAGCAGAACACCAATCTGTCTGGACACACTTTGCTGTAGGCTCGACAATGGGAACATTTCTCTAGGTGAGACAGGTATAACCATCCCCTGGAAAACAGGGAGCCAGCAGTGCCTGTGGCCTGGCACGTCCCAGCCCTGCATGGGGAGGCTCCAAGCCCTGGGATGGAGGTTGTGTTTGGGATATTCTTCCTCCCTGTCTCTCTCTGGGTGCCCGTGACATGAGCACTGCACAGGCTGTATCTGCTCAGTCATGCTTGAGCAGGAGAGGAGAGTGCACCACCTTTATTATTTATACAGGGATACAATAAGATTCCTTGCAGTAGAGGAGGGAAAAAAAAATAAAAAAAAAATTGATCCCAAGTATACTGTTTCCTATTGAACTAAATAGATTTTTAATCGAGTCTCTGTTCCTTTGGGTAATTGACTTAACAGTGCAGGCAAATTAATTTCAGATAAACTATAGCTGGGATTTTCCAAGGAGCACAAGGGTGCTGGGGAGTCAGCTCCAGTGCAGCGAGAGTAGGGCAAATATCTTAATTCCTCTGGCTTTCCAGGCACGCTGCAACCCAAATGTTTAGACCCGGAGCTGAATCCAGCAGCTTTTATGAGAGCAAAACTCCCGCTGAAGTCAGTCAGAAAACTGACTCGGAGAGGACTGCAGAAAATGGCTCCAAAAAAATTCCCAAGTGCTCCTGGATGTGTTATACACACATAACCTCCTCCCTGCATTTAATAACCTCATCTGAATGTTGCTCTGTGCGAGGCTTTCCGTGGTGTTTGGCCCTTCCAGCACCTCGTTTGGGATCTTATCTGCTCAGAAAAGCCTTTGGAATAATTTTTATTTTCCTGTGACCCAACCAAGAAGCCCACTTCAGTGGTGGCAGACTGGGGAGCAAAATTAGCATCACTCTTCAGCTTCAAAACATCCCCTTTCCTCCCTAGTAAAGCTCCTTCTAGAAAGTCTGTTAAAAAAAATAATTAACCAAAGCCCATGGAATTTGGAGCATTCTGAGTTGCATTAGAGTCACAAACAGACATGGAAAAATATGTGTCCTGTGATTTGCAGCTGAAGGGTTCTCGGGGCATTGTTCCTGATCAGTTTTCCCAAATCCAGAGCCCCGGAGAGACAAGGAAAGCTGCATTCCCTTGTCCAGGCTGGCAGCAAAGCAAAGGCCAGAGGAGGAGCCCGAGGGCTGCATTTTCAGCCCTGATGGCTTTTGTCTTCTTGAGACAGGCAACTTTAGACATTTTACCTCCCTCCAACGTCAAACCTGTGAAATCCTAAATCTTTTACAGAGAACTCTGTGCCTACAGCAACACACAGAACAAAACTCCTTCCAGTATTTTGTGAGGAAATGAAAAATACACAATTTAAGAATTAGTAGCTGCTTTCCACGGCTGAAAAAAATTATATTCTGCAGACTGGAAACAATAAAAATACCTCTGTTATTATTAAAGAAAATTTACTGTATGGAAAGGTTGTGTTTTACATATTTTGGTGCCTTAGTCATCTAACTTCAGTAATTAAGGAGAAAATCAACTGAACTATAATTAAAATGAAATTATTCCTCAGTTGCCAGTTGCAACTGTCATGAAATCAAGGAATGTGACAAATTATGGTCTGTATTATTTACATGTTTTGAAAGAAAGGATAAATATGTGTCTATGTAACTTTTCTCCCAGATAAATCTTAATAAAAATATTTGTAGTATTTTTCCCCTCTGCAGCTGTTTGCAGAGCTGATGTTTTGAGATTTTTTGTCATATTTTCTTCTGTTATTCTGTCATATCCTGTTAACCTGGCTGCTTTTATTGGCAGATCCTGAGTTACCATCCAAAATCTTATCATTTATTATCAAAATTACCATCCAAAACTCTGGTTGGATGAGGTTTTGTTGCTGGTTGGAAAAGGCTGAGATGTTGCTGAGCTCTGATCAGAGAAGCTTGGATTTGTGAAAATAAAAGGGACAAAGTCGATATAAAGAAAATGAATGAAAAGGAAGTAATACACCATTCTGATCTGAAAAGCAGGAAACTCTGTTTTGTGTGGCTTTTTGTACTCCAAATAAAAGCCTTTAATTAGAATCTTATTAGCAATAGCAAATAATAGATTCACTAAGAGGAATTTTCAAAGTTAATGTAAAAACCTGATACTTTTTCCAGCAATAAGGATGAAAGTCAGAGCAGATGAGGGAAACTTTTTGCTGCTCCCCTTTTCCTTGTTTGGTTATTTGCCTGCCTGGATCACCTGGGATGCAGGAGCCAATCTTCTCAGCACAGCTTTATGCCAACTCAAATATTTTTCCTTTTTTTCCCCTTGGAAGTGTATTAATATGATATTTAATAGTTTCTAGAAATTGTCATGTGGATGGAGGGAGGGAGGGGTCACCCACACGGGCTCTGGACTACTGCAGGGAATTCAGGATATTATGATGAATTTTTAAAATAAATATTAAACACATGATTTAGCTGGTTTTCCTTCCTTTTCTTTGCAAGTAATATGAAATTAAACACTATTTTAAAAGAACTTGCCTTTTTTCCCCTGTTGCTTAGCTCACTGCCCTCAAAACTTTGAACTCGGCTCAGCTGTTAATTATTCCACAGTGACAGATTCCTATTGGCTCTTCCTACTGGTTTGCTCCATTAATTTCTTTCCCAAAACACGGCACCTGCTGAACAACCCCACTCTCTGTTTCGTACCTCTCCAAAAACGCTGTGCTGGAGGTTGGAGGCACTCCTCCTGCTGCCAAAAGGAGATGCTGGATAAATGTCCGGGATACCTGAGGCTGCTGGGAGCTGAGCTGGGTCACTGGGAGTAAATTTGGGCTCTGAAAATGTTCCCAGCTGGGAATGGAGCTCCTTCCTGCTCCCACTTAACCCCGGTGTTATTCCAGAACAAGCCTGCTGAAATTAGGGGAGTTATCCTGGCTTAACACCAATGTAACTGAGAGCAGGATCTGGCCCCGTGCTCTTGGCATGACTACTTTTTTGGCAGATTTGGCCACTAATGCTCTCAACGGGTTTTGAGCTTACATTTAATGGCATTACATTTATTTTAATATTTTTTTAAATAGCTAGTGTAAATTGATTCTACTAAAAAAAAAAAAAATCCCTTTACCTACTCGTGTTCATTTGTATTTCAAATGGCCCATTACATTTTCACTAACAATCATTAGAGCTCTGTGAGCTTATTGAAGCTTGGGCTTGGACTGAAGCTGTAAAAACTGCCAGGTCTGGATTTTTTTTTTTTTAATGCTGAAAATAGCACTAGAAAAAGGCCTTTTTTTTTTTTTTTTTTTTTTTTTTCCATAATACATGACATTCAGTAACCTGAAATATGGTTAAGCTGTGGTGAAGAAATACACTGCATTATTTTTAGGTCCTCCAGTGGAAAATATGGGCAGAACCTGGATGAACTCTGATACTCTGATCAATATATTAATATTAAATCTCCCAGATTTAGGCAGAGCCACTGGCTGTAATTTTAGTTCTGAGCCAGAGAAACCTGACAAGGAGTTGGTTCCAAACTTTGAGGAGCTGCCAGCACAGAAAGCAATCCAAGCATGATAAAGGAACAGGATCCTTACAAGGATTTCCACTCATGCCTGGCGTTTATCCCAAATTCAGGACTCCAAAACAGGAACAGGCACTCCTGATGTCCCCGTCAGCTGTTCCTGCAGCAGGGTGGGAACTCTGGGTGGGAATTGAGGACTGTTTGGAGAGAAGGCTGGGAAGGAGCTGGAGCACCAGGTGCTGGACCTGATGAGCACAGAGCTGTCCATGGGTGTCATCTGGGGCCTCTCTCCAGAGCTGGGGATGATGCATTGCTCCTTCAATCCTCGGGATATGGGGCTGATTTCCCGGGAAGAGTGTCCACCAGCTGCAGCTCCCCACTGCCCATCTGTCTTAGCAGAGGTTGGGGCATCCCCTGCTCTGCTGGCAGGTCCTTGCACGCTGCTAATTGCACCTCTTCTAATTGTTGCCATTAATTCAGAGGAGTGAAGAACAGGTATTAATGCAGATATTTAGCCTTGCACCTCATTCACATTACAGCCACTGGAGTAGAGCCACACGTGGAAATACGTGCAGCAGTTTGTACTGGTAACCTGAAAACACTCGAAATATTGGTTTGAGATAGCTGAATATGAGGTCATGCACCAGGGCACAGCTCTGCCAGGCTGAACAGCTTAGGCCAGGTGCAATTGTTGAACTCTGAACAAGCTCCCTATCAGAAATGTAGTGAACAAACACTTGAAGATACAAAGAGTTTTTTGACTTGTGCTGTTGACTGACTTAATTCTGCCAACCCCCTCCAGTGCCCCTTTCCAGGATCTCTTCCAGCCTGTTTGCTTCTTTTTTTCCTTGCCCACATGTGCATCTAAAGGATCTCTAATTATCCTTCTGCTCTACTTTTTACCTTCCCTTCATATGGCACAACACAAAGAGGGCATAGCAATATGAGTAGCTTTTGCCTGATTTATTTTTTTTTCCCCCAGAGAATTGCCTCAATATTCTTTGCATTTAACTCCTCCACACACCCCTTTCTGGGCCAGCTCAAGTTGTTTTGAGGTGTATCCCTCCTGCTTGCATTTTCCTTTTGCCAGCCTCCTCCCATGCTGAGCCATTGGCGGGTCCCATCCTTTTACACGACTTCTTCCAGGTCATTGATACTTGGAGTGAAGAGTGCTGTCCTGACATTGATCTTGCTGTGCTCCAGTAGGCACTAAGAACAAACAATATTAGCTTATAGCATTGATTTCATGGATTACAATTTTTTTCCCAATCGTGTTCTTGTTAAGCACCTTGTGAAATACGTCATGTGGCATGTTCATCCCTCTGTTTCATGGTGAAACAAATCCAGTGCTGACTATTGCCTTCAGACTGGGAAACCCCATCCTCCCCAGAACCTGGGAGTTGTCAGCCTTTAATTTAACCTCAGCCGTTGGCTTCCAGTGCAGTATTTCAAATTTTCATAATTTTCATAATTTGTGAGCAACTGGACAAGCTGGCCACTGAAAATAGGTATCACGATCTAATAAAAACCTAATAAAACTTTCAAAGTCACTCTCAGGTGCTCTCAGGGCAGGATTGTGCAACCCCTGCCATGCAGCAGGAGCATCTCCCTCCAGCTGATGTGTGGGTCTGAACATCTTTTCATGTCCTCACTGCTTTTTTTTTTATGAATTCTGGGCTCTTTTTTCAGGCCCAGAAGTCGCTACTGATACTTTTCAAAGTAACAGTGCTACGGTTTGATGAGAGAGGAGATAATGTGGCCATGAGGCTTAGGAGGTATAAACACACACATAATTTCATTAAGTGCTCTTCCTAATTATTTTATATATTAATGCACTGCCGTCACTGCCTGCCAGATAATCTTCCGTGTGGAGTGCAGAGCTGAAAAGACACCAAAGCAAATTTGGCTGCTGCCTTCAATGTACAGTTTAGGAGAGCCCATTTTCTCAAATATAATAAAATAAAATATAATATAATATAACAAAATAAAAATGGCACCCAAATGTCAATATAAGTGATACTTGCAAAACAACAGATTTGAAAAATGTACATTTCAGAATATAATGGTTAAATTAGGCAGAAGACTGAAAAACTGCTCAGCCTGGTTTTGGTAGTGCCACTCGACAGAGAAGAGGAACTCAGTGCTACAAAAGTGGTGACAACTTTTTTTCTGCTAAAAATTAAACTTGGTATTCCCAGGAGTGAGGCTTTCTCACCGGGATTTTTCACTGCTCTCAAGTATAACACAGGTTTCAACATTTCTGTCCCTTCATAGATTCCATCATCTCCAAATCACATGGTCTTGATCCTCACCCATGCAGCCCAAGGTACTGAGGTGACCAGTGGACACAAAGATCTGTTTGTATCACCATAGCTGGGTGTAATAATTCTTAACCTTAAGTAAATTTGGAGTTCCTGTATTGAAATCAGTAGAACTGGAGTGTGGAGAGACTAAATATGGGCACTTAACTCTGTTCATCCAAATTTATGATGTCCTGTGAAAAGCTGAGGCACAAAGCCTTGAAAACTGATTCTGAAAAGAAAACTGCAGGTGTTTGCAGAGAGAAATACCTTTGTTATTCTTCCTCAACCTTCCTTATCCTCAGCAAAATATTTTAAAAAAGCATTTCAGTGACATGATGGATGTGAACCATTTAAAAGTTTTATCGAGCTTTACTGTAGTGCAAATCTTAAAAATACTATAGAAATTATATTAAGATTTTCAGTAAGGTTTCACACAGAATTATGAATAAATGTAAAATTGATTTCAGATTGGAAATAGATGCCAGGAAGATTTTGCATATCGGGTAGAGCAATGAAATTACATTTATTGCTGTTTTGTTTTTTTCTTTTTTTAAAAAAAAAAGCACTTCAGCTCAGGTAATAATTGTACAGTCTATTATAATGATCCCAGGAGGTGCCTAACAGTACTGCAATTCTAAGTTTTACACTTTTATTTTTCATTTGAAGAAAAACTTGTCACAATAAAAGTGATACATTAACAGAACATCACTTCCCTTTTTTTTTTTTTTATTATGCGTATTTAGATTATTTCCATGAAATTGCTTATCAAATCCCACAGGCCTTTAAAGATAACTGAACAGTTACCCATTTGTGTTAACTCTGGGATATTGTGCAAGAATTTGTGATGGGACACTGAAAAGATAAAGTGCTCTCTGAGATTCATAATTTCTGGTTTTGGCATTGAAGGGCTGTGTTTTCAAAGCTCTGTGAGGACTGAATGATCAGGGCCTTGTGGGATATTTGAGACAACCAGATTGTCACATCAGGAATCAGTTTCCCTGAGGGTCAAAAATTTCCATTAGTTTGTCTGTTCCTCCTTATAGGTGTTTGAGTAATGATAAAAATCTGATTCTGGGGTTTTTAAGTACTGTTGGGTTTCAGCAGATGGATCCACCAGAGCTATATCTCCAGTTTTAGGCATATGAAGATTTGATTTCACTCACTACTTGGATTTTACTTCCTTAAAATCATGGAATCATTCAAGATGGAAAACACCTCTAAGACCATTTAGTACAACCATTCCCCAGCACTGCCAAGGCCACCATGGACCCATGTCCTCAAATGCCACCTCTACGTGGCTTTTAAATCCCTCCAGGGATGGGGACTCCACCTCTGCCCTGGGCAGCCAGTTCAAATCCTTAATGACATCGACACATTGCAAAATTAATCTTTATACACAATATAATTAGGGATATTTCTACTATCTTTTTTTCAGTGAAACAGTCATGTTTTCCAGGTCTTCCAAGCATTTTTCCTTGGATAGGTTCATGTTTCTACCAGCACTGGCCCATCACTCAGTTTATGATTTGCTGCTCATGGAGGTCCTGCCAGGAGAAACAGCAGTGAGAAGTGTCATGTGCTGGACCTCCAAACAAACGTGAGTGTCCTGTGATTGAAGGCATGGAAAACCAAGTGCCTGGTGGATAAGTGAGTCAGAGAATCAATTTGGTTGGAAAAGACCTCCAAGATCATCAAGCTTAATCACCACCTCATTACCAGCTCAGAGTGCTGAGTGCCTCATCCAGGCCTTCCAGAAATGAGGACTCCAAACCTTTCTGGGCAGCCCCTCTCAAATGCCTGGCCATGCTTTCCATTAAGAAATTCCTCCTAAAGGATCCTGTGCTGGGATGACACAGTGACAATCAGGCTGGTGTTGCCATCCTTCAACTGATATTGTAGTGACTCGTGCTCTGCAGGAGCTCAGGACTTCTGAACAACAGCATCAATAGGATTCCACCAAAAGCTATTTATTGTTCACACTACATTTATAGATTCTAAGACTGCTGTTCACATGTTCATACATTTCTTGATCGGTATTTCTGTCTTGTTTACGTGTCTAGCACACACCTTCTAGGAAACATGACTGGTTTTAGGTGATTGTTTTGCGGGCCTCTTTTATCTAAGTTCCGTATTTTTGGTGTTCTGGTTTTTTAGGCTCTCCTTTTCTCGTTTTAACCTTTTTTTTTTTTTTTCTTAGCAACCTTGATGAACTCTTGAGGGTTCTGACAACAATAACTGTAGGTGGTTCAGCTGGGGCACTTTTTGGCCTAAGATGCTGGAATATATTGCAGCAGTGCTCCTTCTCTCGGGCTGCTCCCGGGAAGAGCTCACGGCGGCCACAGGCGCTGGGAGGAGGCAGCAGCTCGCGGCAGTCACAGCACATTGGGCAATGTTCAGGGCTGTCAGCTCTGCTGCGCCCAGGACGAGCCAGCAGGACGAGGTGACAAGCAGACATTAAAGATTCAGAGGAAGGAATCTGCTCCCGCAGTCGTAGCACCAACCTGGAACACGCGTTGCCCCAAGACTCTCTCGCGGCGCTGGACTGCGGCGGAGAGCAGTGCCAGCGGAACTCATGCAGTAAAGAAAGAGTGATTGTACATCCTGTATGTAATCACGGAACATATGTTGGGATGGCACATGAAATCTGGGCACACTTCGCCCAGCGTAGTAAAGACCTGGGAAATTATGAACAGGCTACGGGAGGAAAACGACTTGCCAGATTTTCCCAAACCAAGCAGGAGGTTCCAGCGAGCTGGAACTCCGCACAGTATATTCTTGAGGGGGTTTTGGAACAGAAACCTGGATATGTCTATAGCATGTTGGCAGTGCTAGTGATATAAAGAGCAGATGTCCTCACCTCCACCCACACGATTATGGCTGCCAGTTTTTCTAATATCTTCTGCCTGATGAACTGTCCAGTTGCAGGAATTTAGGCAGGGAAATATAAATGGTATTTCTGAATCAGGGATGTCTCACTCGATGTGAACCTCTCAGAACTGGCCAAGGGAAAAAGACAAAGCAGACCAGGCCAAAAAAGGGTTTGTCTTGGAGGGGGGTGGGAAATTTAGATATATAAATATTTTAGAAATAGAATTTACTGAAAGCTTCCAACTGTTGCAATTTAAGTAGATCAAAGAATAAGAAGAGAAACACCTGCTCAGAGATAAGAGAAAAAGCAGCTTGAAAAGTATTAGGAGTAAAGGGAATTACAGTCCAAGTTGTTTTCCAGATAGCAATAGTAGAACAACAGTAAACAGTGCAGTAGAGATGAGACTGTTGAATAAATACTCTTGTTTTATAATGCAGAAAAAAGTCAATTAGTACAGGATAGTGAACAAACTTCTGATATGTGAACAAACAAAATGTCCATAACAAATTAGAGCAATGGGAAAAAATGCTAATATAACTAAAAGTATGGGAAACAAGCTACTAATATTAATTCCAGATAAAATGCTGGCTTGGAAACTCGAGTATTCAAACAATGAAGTGCTGATGGGGGAAAATCCCGTGGCTGGTGATTGGTGTGGTTGGTAGCTGATGTGTGACTGGATTCAGCTCATGGTTATGAAATCAGTCACGTACCAAGCCCCAGATTTTCTGGAATCAGCACTTCCCATCATTTGGGAGAGTTCTTGGAAACCCAAAACTTGGAAGAAAACATAAAATTATGGATGTCCGAGGTACCAATGGGCAAGGATGGCAAGCACTGGAGCAAGAAGTGGAGGACACTTTATCCATCAAGGTGGAAGAGGAGCTGCCCCATAGGGGTGGAGCAGCTGGGAAAGGGAGCAGTGGGATACAGACACAGTGGTTATATGGATCTCGTTATTCCACTTCATTCCTGGGCACACCTGGCTGTTCAGGGATGACAGAGGCTGCTGTCCTCAAAGGCTGTGCTTCAGGAGAAGAGGTTTCTGAGGGAAAACCAGGCTAATGATTAATGAACATGCAGCTTATAGGAAAGGATTCCAGGGTTGGGTTTATTTAGCTTATCAAAGAGAAGGTTAAGGATGACTTGACCATGGCCTATACACACCCACATGATGAAGTGAACTTTAATAATGGGTACTTTCATCTATCAGACAAAGATATAACAAGGTCAGTGGCTGGAAATAAATTCAGAAGAGTAATTAAGGTACATGTTTTTTAATGTTGAGAGTGATGAACTGACACAAGACCATACTAGGAAGCGTAGGGAGTTCTTTATTTTTGAAATTATTTTTAAGAGGTGTTGTTTTGCTAAAAAAAAAAAAAAAAAGAAATCCTAATTCTGGTTGCTCGGGGAAATTCAATGCTGGAACTACCCAGTCACAGTCAGTCCTTCTGGCTTTGCAATTTATAAATCTGGTAGTGTGAAAAAAGGACACGTTGCCAGTCCACCAGCATTCACAGCTCTGACTAGAAAAGCAGGAGCAGCTATTGTTTGTTACCAAAGCATATTTATAAATATGAAATAAGGCTGAACCCTGGCAGACGTGCTGGCAGGAAGCTCAGTGTTTGTTCCCGGGATCTTCCTGGCAGATGTCGTGTCTGGAAGTTTGGGCAGCGAAAATGAATCCTCCCAGCTCTCCCTCTGCCTGCAAGGGCCATCCTGGGGCATGGACCTTTCCTCCCACTTTGTAAAACTCCCAGAATACTGAGGAGAAAAAGGGGTTTGCAACAGAAAACCTGAAATACCTTTCAGTGCATGAAGCAGATGGGTAGGTGGGTTTTTTGTTGCTGATGGCATTGGAAATTGATGGGGAAGAGGAGTAAGCTCACAGCCATGGTGGATGTGACCCAGGTGATGACTTCCCCAGTGGGATGTCCCCAAGCATCCCCAGGAAAGGTTGGATGGATCAGAAAAAACGATGGAATCGTTTAAGTTGGAGAATACTTCTAAAATCATCAAGTCCAAGCTTTGACCCAGCATCGCCAGGAAATGGTGGAAGGACAAAGGTGGAATATCTCCTTGTCCCAGGTGGGAGCTGCAGGAGAAGACCAGAGCTTCCCTTGCCTTCTGAGTGAGCTCTCCACAGGCCACTCCAGAGCAGCCCAAATTGCAGCCCTGCATGGCCTCTTTTCAGTGTGTGACATTAGCCTGGTAATTTCCCTTCACTTTATTGGCTTAGCTTAATTAAACTTCAGTTATCACTTTCCTTCCAATTAAAGATTTATTTTTACTACTGGAATAAATAAAATGATGGGGGCACTGGGAGCAAATGGAAATGGCAACGGGGAAGTTCCTTCTCAATTACATTCCTTTGGTTAAATTTTGTGTTGTGGAAAACAAATCAAGCTGGGGGTCGGTTCTGGTTTGCAGCCAGTGGATTTCCAATAAATTAGATCTGATTATATTGCACAAGAAAGAGATGTGGATGGAAAGCTGTAAAAAAGTTAGGCTTCTGTTAAAGCAAATCACTGGGATAATTTGGGAATGAGATTTCTAAAAGCACAAGAAGTCTGCAACTTTCACGTCAAGTTTTTCAAGGCGCTCCAGTTCTCTCACAGTGTAAAGCCTTTGTAAATGGCACCAATAAAAATCTTCCAATTTCCATCTATATTTTGATTACCTTACAGTGAGTACAGAATATAATAAACTCCCGATTCTGTAATGAATTCAAATAAACAAACAACTACCCTAGTCCCCAAGCAGGCCTTCCCTAAACGAAATGGAGAATAATTTGGGGATATAAAGTCTCTTTGTGTTATTTGGAATTGCAGGTTGCATTAGCATCGTTTGGGTTTGCTGGTGCTCTATATGCGATATTGGTTCCTGGTGAGTAGCTTAAAACAACAGGCAATTGGTAAATAAAGCAGCACAAGGTTTTGTTTTTTTTCTTTCCTATGCAGAGGAAGGAAGTAATTTGCATTTTTATCCTATTAATTTCTTCCCTTAAAGCAGGTAACAAGAAAAAAAAAAAAAAAAAAAAAAAGAAAGAAAGAAAAGGAAATAGTTTTCTAGTCGAAATGTTTTTGGCTTGTTGTTGGTTTTTTTTTTTTTTTTTTTTTTTTTTTTTTTTTTCCCACCAAGTGGAGTTGTGGTAATAAAGAGTAAAAAAATGCAGGAGATAATTGTGAGCACTTTGCAGAAGTGCCCCTGTGGCTCTTGGCCGGGAGCGCATCCCGCGGGAGCGGGCTGGGGGCTGCCACAGGACGGGAGCTGCAATCCCTCTCATCCACATCCATCCGAGTCCTGAGCAGCCTTTAGAGATTCCCCAGGATTTAAGAGGACGACTCTGAGCCCGGAATCATCTCCTCACCTTGCATTGGGCAGCCAAGGCCTGTAGGGGGAGATTTCTTATTACTCTTTAAAGGAAGGGAAGCGAGAGAAGCCTTGGAATGCTTATGGATATTATTTCTTGCTGGAGGTTTCCCTCCTTTAAAGGTTTTAAATTAGATGAAAAGACCAGATGCTACTGCAATATTAAATCTAAATAGATTTTTTTATATATCCAGCACTTTATAAAGATGTAATATTAACTTCTCATCTGAATTAGTAGATATAATTGTTTGGCATGGAAGGACTTGTGATTTCCAGTCTTTTAAATATATAAGTTGAAAGGAAAGAGACCTGGGACCGGTTTTTGTCCCTGGGTTGGATGGAGCAGCAGCTGGTCCTTGAGTGTTGGGTTCATGGAATTACACAAGTGATGAAATTCCACACCTTGGAGAGAGAAGGGAGGGAGGAGAAGGGCAGGATTTTCCTGGAGGTGCACCCTCATTCCTCACCCAGAGGTTTTGGTGAGGTCCCAGGGGGTGCTGGCACTGCATGGATGCCCAAGGGCTGAGTCTGTCAGAGGCCAAACAAGAGGATTTGGGGAAGAAAGCAGCAAAATGCAGTATTTTGCAGGTTAGTTGGATGGAGGGTGATGGAGGCAGCTGATTTTGTGCTCCTTGTGGAGGGGAACAGCGAGCTGCTCCTGGTCTTGGGGTCTTACAGGGTCCTACCCACCCATGTCCCTGTCCCCTAGGACACAATTCCTGTCTGGATGAGCTGCCAGAGCCTGTGCTGCCATGGATCTTTCTCCTGTGCAAAGCTCTGCTTTCATCTGTCACAGAAATACCCCGTGTTCTCCATTTGTGCAGGATAACCTGACAAAGAAGGTGATTTTACAGCATGTGGCAGTCAATCTTATCTTTGAAGTGACACCCAGTTATAGTGATTATTTTTTGTGGCAAACCCAGGAAGAAAACATCATAGATCAGATCAGAAGCACAGAGATATATTCCCTTGTACCAATAATCTGTATTTTTCCAAAAATGGCCCAAAGCCTTGAGTTTTCAGACACTCGTGACCAAGTTTAACTTCACCTGTATGACAATGGAATTAATGGACCTGCTTTTACCAGGAATCAGGAGTTAATTTCCAAACAGTCCTTTCACAGAGCTCCTGGTGTTTGTGTAGTGAGGGGGAGAGGCTGGAAAGAAAACAGCATCTCTAAGAAATTTGCAATTTATTTTTTTTTTATTTAGGCAGTGAGGAGCAGCTTAGTTACACTGTCTCTACTTCATGGAACAAGAAACCAAACACTGTAAGTGGAAAGGCAAACAATTGCTTTGCTCATGAGAACTTTCAAAATAACACCTTTCAAAGCCAGAAATGCTGCTTTTAACCCACCACTATCCACAAACACCCTGTGCCAGCCCAAACTTCTGAACGCAGGAAATCCCAAGTTTTTCCACTTGATGGGAAAAAAAAATCCAGATCCTTTAAAATGTGACCCTGTGTAATGTAACAGGCTGGTGAATTGTTTAGATTTAAACTATTTACATCTGGGTTTGTGCTGTAAAAAATTGCTTAGTGCCTGGTCCTGGATAAACCAGAGAGTTCTGGTGGCACCCCAGTGACACGTGGTGCTGGAAAGCACAAAGTCCCCTGGGGAAAACACTGGGAGCTATCAGCTTTTCAGCTGTCAGCACAGGGAAAACGTGTGGGTAAAGCTGGGGGTGCTCACCTGGAGAGGAGAAGCTCCAGGGAGAGCTCAGAGCTCCTGGCAGGACCTAAAGGGGCTCCAGGAGAGCTGGAGAGGGACTGGGGATGGAGGGACAGGACCCAGGGAATGGCTTTAAGCTGAAAGTGGAGAGATTTAGATGGGATTTTGGGCAGGAATTGTTCCCTGGCAGGGTGGGCAGGCTGTGGCTGCCCCTGTGCTGTGGCTACCCCTGGATCCCTGGAATGTCCAAGGCCAGGTTGGAGCAGCCTGGGACAGTGGAAGGTGTCCCTGCCCATGGCAGGGGTGGAACAGAATGAGCTTTAAGGTCCATTCAACTCAACCCATTCCATGGTTCTGTGACTGATCCTCCATACAGCTGGAATCACTTCCTGTGTTTAGAAAAAAAAAAATCCTGGAGATCTTTTGTCTCCTCCTGGGCACATCCAGTGCTCCTCAGGGCTCTTCCTGCAGGCTCTCATGGAGCTATTAAGGAGCTGAATCGACAGCAAGTGCATTCACCAAGTGGCTTCATCACGGCCATTCTGAGCTATTATCAACAATTCTTTAGGCAGGCTCCATCCAGTGGAGTTTGCTGTCAATTAAGGGGCTATTCCTCGGCATCCCAGCATGTCAAATAGCCATTGTCTGAGTTCAATAACCCTCTCTAATTAAGTATTTACTTGATTCTACTATTAAGCCGCTATTAAGCATCTTAAAACCCTTTATTTATTATGTATTAATCAATAGTCCTTTCAGAGTATTGGATAAGTAAATGAAGTTATTACAGGTCCTTTTGGTTTAATACTTTAGGCGCAGCTGAAAAATAAGGAAATTTACTCAAATAAATGAAGGTCATATGAAAAGTCCTGTAAATCCAAGAAACACAGGCTAAGAATTAAATCCATGCACCAAGAGCCAACATTAATATTCCAGGTTATTCCTGCATCCCCGTGTTCCCTTCCTCTTGGTGACAGAAACAAGGGGCACCTCTCACTGCTGAGACTCCAAATGAAGCTGGGGTTCCACTCCCTGCATCAGCTCCCGTCCTCTTCCCCAATTTCTCTCTCAGGCCCATCCAGATCCGGATGAATAATAATTTCATCTACAGGAACATCACTTTGTTTGCCAATAATTTGATAAAGATTTTTCCCCACCATGGCAATATGTGAATATGTTTACATAAGGAAACAGCAGCGAATCCAGCAGCCTAATCGGAATCCACAAAGGAACTCTGAAGTGCTTACAATCCTCTGCTCCCTTTTGGATTTCTCCCAATACCTTCACTTAATGATCACAACTCGAAAACGCTCGCATTGAACCAAATGTCTTAGACTAATTATGTGTTAGTATCTGATAACATTTTGCCACAAAAATGTTTGTTTGAATGTATCTTATCAAAGCAATGTTTGTGCCCAGGATTAGCCACTGCTTGGCTAAAGATTTATGTAATCAGCTTATTTTAAGATTAATTCATGAAAAAAACGCACAAATACCTATTACCACTTAATTTGTATAATAGATATTTACTATATTTTAACAGTGCAATTAAAAATTAATATGGACTGTAAAACCATAAGGTCATGTAAACACTCCACTGTTTATCTGGTAGTTCACTTATCTTTTTATCCCAAGATGTGATTATGCAGCCCAGACCTTTCAGGTTTGCAGAGCAGAGAAAGGTCAGCAGCGAGATGAGATGAATATTCCAAATTCTGTCCTGAGCAGACGCGGACACGGCCACGAGCTGGCTCTGCTCATTCATCACTCCCTGGCTGGAGAGGTGGCAGAGCTTCCAGAGCATGGCAGTGGATTGATGGAGCCCAGGAGGTGAGGACGTCCCTGGGGTGGGCAGCTGAAGCTACTGACAGAGCACTCGGATAAAACTGTTACCCCAGTCCTTTATTTACTCTGTGAGCAGTCAGGACTTTCCTTTTAATGAGGTTTTTTTAAGGGTTTGGCCTTGGCCGAGAGGTTCAAATGTTTTTTGAACCTCAAAACCTTTTGAACATCAGGGTTTTGAAGTCTCCATGTGGGTTTTCATTCTGTGCATTTGAACTTCCTAAAAGTTTCTATCCCGATGATATTATCCTTAATTAGTGCTTCTTTGTCTCGCCTGTTTTGCCTCTGCCCACCCGTGCCCAGGCTTGCAGTCTGCCCATGGTCTATGGTGATCTGTGTAAAAACACATCTTCCTTCCAGTGGCCCTCTTCAAAGGATTTTGTGGGGTTTTTATCTTCTTCCCTTCTGTTAGAGCTGGGATTAAAGCACGGGAGATAAAGTTTTCTCGTGCTTGAACTCAGGTGTTTATTAATTTTTATTTAAGCACAGTCTCACAAGTTGTGAGTTCCAGCCAACAAGTTAGAAAACGACTCCATCTCTAACTCTTTCCATGGTCTTTTAAGCACTAATTATCCAATAATGAGATGACACCTGTATTATTTATACTTTTAACCCAATCACTGACCACTTGAGGTCCACAATGAGGATCTTTTCACACTATTAGAAGACGCCACCCAGACCCATGAAGGAGAAGAACTTAGCCAACGCCCTAATTCCTCCATCTTGCTTTATATGTGTTGCTATATATTAAAATCTTAACATCTAAGTTACCAGGGTTCCAGCAAATTCTCACCCTGAGAGGGGCAGGAAGGTGGGAAGGGGTGAAAACTCTTCTCTCTTCACTTCTGTCCTGTTCCAACTCTCAAAAACCAATGGAAAATTAACACTGGGACCCTACCACCACCCAGTGTTTGATACCCAAACAGCTGCACCCTCAAGGTCAGCAGAACTGAACTCAAATCTAGGAACAAACACATTCGACAGATTTTTAGTGGCTTTAGCATGAGTGGGTTAAAAGACCCCCAGAATGTTAAATTTTCTTTCAATGTTTCATCAGTTGAGTTTCAGTCCGAGCTTAAATCTAGAATAGCACCAGCCTTTGGAGTTAAACACAATTTGTAAATGAGGTTCTTTGGTTTTGCTGATCTTCAAACAAATTTGTGTTTCGAGATCAAATTTAATTTAAAAAAAAAATCCTCTGTAGAAAGCTCCCAAATATCAAATCCAAGCTGGTTTAAAATAACAGTTTCTCACCTGAGTTTCTGAGCTCAAGAAATTAAATCCAGGAGAAAAATCTAAGGAATTCTTTCCTGCTGGCTTTATTAGCATTTCAGAAGCAGGTCCTAGGTCCTCTATGGGCTCAGTCCATAGCATCATTTAATAATTCAGGCTTGGCTAGCAAAGCATGGATGTGTCATAGCTAAAAGTCCAGTCAAAGACACATCCATATGTTCAAGGTACATCTCAGAGGGAGGATTCCCAGAGTGTTTCCTTTGGAGACCCACAGGTCAGCAAGGAAGAGCTGCTGGCTGCCTTGCAGCCCTCAGTGTGCCACTAATAACACTGGTAATTCCTGACAGGGAAAATTTCCTGCCTCTTGCTTATCAATTAGCGAAAATGTATCGATTTCTGATCAGCCATTGGCACATCAAAACAATTAAACACAAAAGAAGCTGACACTTCTTTCCCAGCAGGTGGGTAACAAGTAATCTGTTATTCCACAGTAATTTAAATTTTAAAAGCATTTGTTTCCAAATAACCATTTATCTTTATCTTGTTTATCTTTGCTGATCCAATTCTGATATCACTCTCAAAGTTTGCATAGGTTGTGATGCTCAGTGCATTGTTTCCCAGCAGTAAAACACTACTGTTCTACCAAAAGTGACCAAAAATAAACTCCCCCATGAGTGTTTTCCACACCACAGCAAAGAAGACCAGTTCCTTGACACAGAATATGGCAAAATAAAATCACAGTTACTGTGGAAAGCTTAGACAGCCTAACTGGCAACTTTGAACTGTCTCTACAAATCATTAGATTGCAAAACATTTCTGAGGGAAAAACAAATTAAAAGGTCAAGTCTTTAACACACAAACATGCAAAACCCTCCACAATATTAATTATTTTCAGTGTAATGTAATACTAACCATTGCATATAGTTCTGTAACAGAAGAGGAAGAATTTAATTGTGTCAGTGTGATTGTCCTGGGAATTGGGGCGCCTGCCTGCCGTAGGTAGGGAGCTGGATTTCAGCCTGCCAAGGCATTGAAAAGGCATTTCCATTCTCCTGCCATGTCCACCTCCTGCAAGCACTGGAACAAAGAGGTTTTATCTTCTCTCGTGCAAGAAAAAAAAAAAAATTAAAAATAAAATTGTAAACGGTAAGTTCAGCAAGAAATGCAGGAATAATGTTGGATGGCAAAACTTTAATATTTCCTACCCAATGAGTGCTTAGGGATCACAAACTAATTCAGCACCACTGTTGCTGTCACCTCTGTGCTCCTCAAAGATTAGCATCAGGACCATTTTGGACACAGGAGGCAAAATTTTGTGATTCACTCCAGCATCTCTTACGAGATATTTTCATATTCAACTGGGTTTTATTTCTCTTCTCCTTGTCCTGCAGCGAAAAAAAGTGATCCCAAAGTATGGTAACTTTCTGTTCACTCAGGGATTTTGTTTGCTTTAGTTTTCTTGTTTAGTTGAACTCCAGACACCAAAGAAGAAATACTGTTTTGTCTTGGATGTTTTCCTCTAGATTTGTGTTGTTATAACATAAACTTGTAAAAACCATGTAGCAGTTTCAGGTTAATTTGTAGTTATATTTTCTGGCTTATTTCATTGCATTATTAAAACATTTAGTACCGTATGTGTCATTAATATTCCAAAAAGTAATTAGCATATTTAATCAAAAACAATTAGGAGCAAGCATTGCTTCCCTTTTTAAGTGATAAAATATTTATGGCTGGAATAAACAAATGGAAAACCAAAAAGCACTTTGAGGTGTTGATTTCATGCACAGAAAACAAAACAAAAAAACCCACCCAAAAGCAAGAAGAAGATGCCTTCCAGCCTCCAGCCAGCCCCTGGTGGGTTTCTGGCTTTTCTTGCTTTCCAGGCTGACAATTATCATATTACCATTTTAAACCAATCAAGTTTTGCTCCAGTTTTGCTATATTTTAGTTAAACAAGATAAGAAGAGTTAGGAAAAAAAAAAAAAAGAAAAAAAAAAAAAAAACCCAAAGAAAAAAAAAGGTGGGAGTTCCATCTTGGAGCCAGCTTTGTGCAGATCTTTCCTGTGGGACACAACAAATAGTGGGTATTGGTTTGGTTGACCTTCATAGCAGGGACAGACATAGGGAAGATAAAAATGTAGTGGATCCAGGTCAAGAAATTCCTCGTGTTATGTGGAATGGAGGGAAGGAACATGAGGAAATATAAAAGAGCTCCCTGTCTTTTTGCTGGGATTGTAGAGAGCTCTCTTGACAGAAACCATGTAACAGTACAATAATTTTCAGCAGTTGTAAATATTTGGCCAGAACTTCAAAATAAGATTAATTAGTTGGTTTTAAGACCTCGAGGCCATTTCCTCTTACTCTTCCCTTGCCAAAGTGCATCCTTCAATCAGCTCTGTTGACACACCTCAGGGAACATCCCACCTGTAAACTTTTCCAGCCACAGCACATCCCAAAAGCATGAGGCTGTTTCCATGACCATTGGTGACCATTGCACAAATGTTTTTGGATTAGATTTAAAATTCATGAGCAGGACAAGGCCTTCTCCAAGTGCTCAGTAAGTGGTTTTGTTCTGAGGGATTAAAATAGAGATTATGGAATGGTTTGAGTGGGAAGGGACATAGAAAACCACACCACAGTTCCACCCCCTGCCATGGACAGGGACAATTTCCACTATCCCAGGATGCTCCAAGCTCTGTCCAACCCGGCCTTGGACACTTCCAGGGATGAGGCAGCCCCAGCTTTTCTGGACAACCTGTGCTAGACCCTCCTCACACTCGCAGCAAAAGATTTTTTCCTAATATCTCCTCTAAACCCACTCTCTTTCACTAGGAACTTTATGTAGACCTTGCTCGTTGTTCTCTTCTTTTATATCAAAGAAGATCAAGCTGAACAACAAGACACAAATCCTCATTTTCTGCTTTGCAGAGAAATAGGTTGTTTGCAGCGATTTGAAAACAACCCCAAAGCCCAGCCTGGCCTGGGTGGATCGGGATGGAAGGAGCGGGTTTATAAATAGCCTGTGCTTCTCATCCTGAAACACTGCTCCACTTCATCTGTTGTGCTGTAAATTAGCCAGTTCCTCTTTAAACAGAGTAAAAAAGAAACAAAATACATATGTAACACTGCTGCCTGGAACACGTGAGGAGAGGGAAAAAAAAAAAAAAGCAACTTATGAAATGCGGAAAACATTTGTTCAAGTCTCCAAGGAAAATGAAGTCAAACCAAACAAGCATATAATATAGATGTACGCCTCATGGGCAAAGTTACCTCTAAGCCCATATGTTTTAACAAATTAAGAGGTAAATAATTTGCTGAAGGTACAGTTCAGCCACGTCAGAACACCTCTGGAAATGAGATATCTCTGCCTTTCAAGTGGTGCTTCTCATCAAAAGGTTCATTTCTGTACTTTTTAGAATAGCACACCTTGTTTTGTCTCAAGACTGTAAGTAACTATTAACCCTTCAGGGCCTCTGCAAATGATGTGGTCATTTGAAGTCGAGGCTGCTTTGCTGCTCTAGTGTCTGCAAGCAGCTGAGAGAGATTGATAAAATTCAGGTTTTCAATAGGGGAAAGCCACGAGGGACTTCCCTGAGAATGAAAAGAGACACAGAAAGGTTACTACATGTATCCTAGAGTCTGGTACATAATTCCACTGTTAAAACTTTAATTTATGAAAAAAATGCTGGTGCGGTCCCCAAATGGTTAAAATCCACTCGAACTTTTCATTTTAGTTAGTCATGAATATATCTAACATACAGAGGCCATCAGCATCTCGCCACTAGAGACTATAAAGTCTACTTACATAGGGTTCCTGGGATTTTTCATGTTCTTATGGAAAATATCTCTGAAATCCCCGAGCTGAAAATTTTGATCTCATTTGTGGATGTGAGTGATGCTGAGAAAGGGTTGAAGAGTGAAGAGAACACTTTTCTCGCATAATTTCATTTGTCAGGAGAATCTTGCCGCTGACATTGGAAGAGTGATTTAATTGATTTTAATCATACACCTGAGATTGGGAAATTGAGCCCTCTGTCCTGAAAAATAATTCTAGGCTTCCATGAGAATGTCTAATTTGCAGCTAATAGTTTTTTTTTTCTTGAAGTTTTGTTATGAAGTTTAGAAAATACAGATCAAAGGCTGGCACGTAGAAATGCTTAGCGCAGCCAGAGACGCTGGATCGGGGCCGCGGAGTTTTGGTCTTTCAGGGGTATTAATGGGCACATCTGCCTGGTTTTGGACAGGCAGGAGAACAAAAGCTCTGACTAAAGAGCACAGTTTGCCTTCAGAGAAGAGACACTTCTTTTTTGCCGAGTACAACCTGGAAGACTCGGAGTGGTACTTCACTCCTGGTCGTGTTTAATCCTTGATTTTCTCTACTCGTCGAGTGCAGTGTTTATAAATTGTTCATATATGCCAAGGAGAGGCTCGTTGTGTGCCCCAGCATGCTGCAATGATTTATTCGAAATAAATAATTCCTTTGCTTTTTATTTCTCAGTTCAAAATAAACAGCGTTATTCAATTACAAATAATTATACCAAACACAACAATGAAGCCAAATAACTTTTGGATTATGAAGAACCAGTGTGCCTTATGGGTTTTTTTTTCCAATGAAATCTCCATGATCTTTATTACCTCTATCTGCTGCTATTCAGAAGGGGATTACAGGCAGCAAGAAGTTTCACTTTCCCCAATGCTTCGACACTGAGGAAATAATTATATTACAATACTTATATTCCTCCACACAATAGAAGTTGTTTGGGATGTAAAACTCAATATTTTCTTCTCTGTAACAATTCTTAAAATTTCTATATTGGATATGTACTCAGAGAATTTTATATTCCAAAACTGCACTGACAAGGCTGTTAAATAGACATTTGTTTTTTTAGTGTTCTCTCTTGTATGAAATCTAAAGAAAAATATTGATTGCATGGCAAATTCAAGGAGGTGGAAACCTGCAGGAGAAACTGGAATAAAAGGTTTGGATGGAGAAATGGGTTTAGTTTAAAATATTTCAGGGCTGAGCCAAGGCAACGCCATTGGTCAGTTTGGAACTAAGGACTCAGATATCTTTTGTTTTAATCAGATGTTGTTTTCATAAGATATCTGTAAGTTGAAATCTCCTTTTTCTGCTGAGGAATCAAAATTGTTGAGGCAAGCCTGGAACTTGTGATTGGAATGACAGGCTTTTATTTTCTGGATGTAGTGACATCTTGTGAAAACTCCAAAACATTGAGAATTTGCCAACTTTCTTTCTTTTCTGGCAGCAAAGTCTCTCCTGAAGGCGACACCATAAGGAGCTGATAGGCTTGTGATTTGTGTTATTTCTGTGGTGGCAAAAATATTTATAGTGAAGGCCCTGCACCAGGAGAAATATCAGCTTCTGGTGATGCAGTGAGAGTTTACATTTTGGCACAGCTGCCAAAGCACAGGGATACTCTTTTTGCCCATATCAATGAGGGTTTGGGGTGTCTCTGTCACCTAGATAAATTCATACTGGTCCTGCTGATGCACCTTGAGCAGAGGTTCTCCACTCCGGGGAGCTTCTGGCTCCTCTGTAGAAGACTCTTTGCTTTTCCAAGTGCCTGGAAACAGGGATTGAGTCACCAAAACAGGTGTTTGATAGAGAGGAAATTTCCACACTGGGGCAAAATGCAGCAAAATTGAACCTCTCATGAATGAAACTGGGCCTCGTGTGCTTTGGCTGGGAACAGACCCATGAAATTCAACATAAATAGGGAAATGTGTCCTGGCTGAAAAACCACTCTGGGTATGATTTACCAAGAGAAATTGTTCTGCAGGAGCTGTGAATCCAAGTGACCAGCCCAGCACCCCATTTTCATCCTTCTCATCTGTTTCCAATGGGATATAAGTCATTATTTTGCTGTCCTGGCAAATTCAGTGTGGGAGAGGACAGATCAATGAGGACCAGCCAAATGTCCAGCTTTAAATGACTTATTTTAAGCGTGTGCAGCCCATGAATATTTGCAGCCAGGGGATATATTTAGCCAGGAGGCCTCAAATGCTTGTTTAATAATTAGTTAATGTTTGTAAAGCAGTTTGATGGTGAGCAGAGCTGTGCAAGGGTTATTATTTTATAAAATGCTATGGCTGTTGTACTCCTCAGGCTGTAGCAACCACAACAATCTCAAGGCTGCCTGTTAATTTTCCTGAGTCCTTTATCATTGCCCTCCATTGGTGATTAAGTGTCGTTTGTCTTATAATTTTAATGTTATCTTTAACACACATAATAAAGTTTACATAATTATAGCCTATTAATATAATTTGCATGCATGTTACTGGCAAGGCACAGGAAATGTTTCATCACCCAGCGTGTAATTTGGCTTATTTAACCATTTCCTTTTAATTTTCATCAATAGATCAGCGTGCCTCCTAAATGGAGATAACCTCAATAAATTCTCTTTTCAAGATCCTTATCTGTATTAAGTCTCTAAAGGTCTCAGTAGCAGGACTATGAAGCTCTGAAGGGGGAACGTTTCTGAATGTCTGCTCCGGGAAGTTTTAAAAATTCACATTTTCTTCAGACAAGCGTGGGTCTTCCTAATGAAACCTGGGAACGAGGTGCTCTCACAGAAGCTTTGAAAGTGTGTATGCACCGTACTTCATAGCTGAGCTGTAACAAGACTTTAAATGAGTAAACAGTGTTTAGATTGAACATGAAAAGAGTCGGCATGAAAAGACAGGTTCAAAATATTACATGATGCTTTGCAAAAGTGTAAATGTGCCTGCCTTTATTTTTTTTTTCCACTCTTGGTAAATGGCAAACGTTTACAACCCAACTAAAACAGTACCAAGAGAAATCCTGTGTTTGCTCTTTGGAAGATATTCAATAAATTATAGTGAGCTGCAAATGTCACTGGATTGGGAACTGTAAGAGCTTTACCTTTAAGTCTTTAAGTAAAGACTTGCAGCTGGTGCAGTGGCTTGGTAATCCCTAATGATAAGCTGCTTTTAATGTGGGGGTGAGGCAGTTTTCACACAGATATTACTGCATTAACCTTACTCAAGGTACAGTGCAGGTGTGCACGATATTGTGCTTTGCAGCCTTCCCTACTTTATTCTCCCCGAGTATCCGAAGCCTGCTTTAACAGATCCTCTTATACCATGGTGAAAAGATTGCAGTTCAAGCCTATTATCAACAAAAACCTGCCAAAAGGGCTACATTGTCAGACTTTATGATGGTACTAACTATTCTGTTGTTCTCTGGAGACCAAACTTAGACCATTAAATTCACTTCATTTGTGATTTCAGTGACCTGGGCTGCAGACATCGGGCTTTTGATGTAAAATGCTAGTACAGGAATCAATGGTACCATCTAGCTCCCCTTAAAGTATATCATAAAAGCATAATGGTCCTCTTCTAAACAAAAGGTGACACTACTCTTGTATAATACAATTATATGGGGATGATGTTTTCAGCAGAGTTTATTTGATATTATGATGTGCAAAGACTTTCCACATTGAAATAAACTGCGTAGCTGAGTTCACTCCATTATTTTCAATAGACTGACTCCATTGTCTGCACTGGAATATAGATAATTTTCATACAGTGGGGAGCTATTTTCATATCCTCTCCATGAAATAGATGAGATTATAAACAGGCTGGGATTACTCAAAAACCAACACAAGCCATGTCTACAGACCCATTTAAGACAAAGGCTGCCTCCGGAATGGTCTCCTTTGATCGGGAGGCTCCCAGGACTTGCTCCGTTTATTTGACAGATGACAGCTATTTATAGCAAATGTGTAGCATTTTTGAAAATTAAAATTTTACTGGTGGAATTTAAGGGTTATTTTCCACTCCAGGGACTAACATTTCTGTGAAAATGGTCTTTTTTTTCATACAGACACCATCTTCAGTGTTAAACCTATCTGTAAACAAACACATTACGATAGCTCATCGTCAAACACTGAACAGGTTTATAATTAATGAAATTGCTAAAATGAAATAAATGGAGAATTAATACAGCTGCCAGTATGTTTGTGTTGTTACACAAGTGAGGAGCCACTGCTGCCACCACAGACTCTACACTGGGATCCTTTTGCAGCCTACCAGGGGTGAAAATAAAGCCCAAAACAATGCAAACTGCAGCATTTGTCTTTGTCAGAGGGTCACAACTAAACCTAAAGAGCAAATGTCAGCATTATCAAAATAACACAGAGATCTGGGTGTTCTCCTCCCACTTCCTTTTGAACTACTTCCCCATTTTCAGAGTGGAGGGACATTGCAGGGGCCATCCCTGATGTGGGGTGAGGGTGAGGTGGTGTCCGACCATGTCCTTTGTGCCCTTTGCAGGAACTGGGAGAAGTCAAAGGGTTACATGGAGGGTTATTGCCCATGGATGATGCCAAGCTCAAGACATTCCACAAAAATCCAGCATCATGGAAAGGAGGGTGGGATTGGGAAGAGTGGAGGTGTGTGTTGAAGGCACAGCAGTGACTGGGGGCCTGATCACACACTGCTCAGTGTGATCACCTGCTGTGGAGAAGTGATTTCCTTCCTGCCATGGTGTGGCTCTGGCCTGGGGTCCTGCCCAAAGCTCTGGCATGTTTTTGTATTTTTACAAAGCAATAATAACATAAATATATGTTTAAAACTTGTTTGAGAGGTTGTCAGGGATGACTTGCTTGGTCTGCCACTCTTGAGGTTCCTGCTCCCTTTAATGGCCCAAAGATTGGGCACATTCCACCATCAGGGATGAGGCTCCTTTGATGTGTATTTCATTCTCTGTTGTTCTTGGTTTCTCACATAAGCACCAACAATTCTTTCTCCTTCTGCTCAAAGGAACCTCAATCTTGTGCTGGAATAAAGAGCTTTTTCCTTACACCTGTTAACATTTTCTAATTCTAAAACTCCAAGACTTTCCCCTCCTTTTGCCCTTGCAGAACTTTTTCACCTCAAGCCCAGTAAGACATTATTGGGAAGATTTGGCACAGGGCAGGAATGTTCACTTGGCCGAGGGGAAGGATGTCCCCAAGTTATGGAGCTTTTGGGTGGGTTAAAGACAGAAGAGATGAGAATAAACCAAAAGCAACTTCACCCTAATTGTGTCACTTCATTATCCAGGCCCTTGCCTTCTGCTGGCGTTGCCTCCTGCCGTGCTCAGAGGACAGGGAACTGGGGAAGCAAATAGGTCATTCCATGGGGTGCTGCTGCTGCAGCCAAAGCCAAACCCCAACAGCACCAGTGTGACCATCAGCACAGGTTTCCTTATGAATGGTTTTAATTAGCTCTAATCAGAGAGACTGGGAACCCAAAGAGTGCCTTGCTCCTTCCCCCATTGGGTGTTTGCTGTTGTTTTTTTTTAATGTCTGCTCTTGATGAACTAAAGTCTTGCAGCAGGACAAATGTTCTTAATTAAGCTGAAGCAGAAGCAGATATTCCATGGATATCAGGAGTTCCCTCAAACATGACGTTTGAAGGACGCTGAGTTGCAAAAAGAATTTCTCCTGTTGTCCAGTGTTTGATACCGTACACATTTGCCATTTTTTAGAATTGTAATTCTGGGCTTGCTAGAAACCTTATGCTTTCTAGGTTTCTCCAAAATATTCTGAAAGTTATTAAAAAATGTAAATTGAGCGTGGTTTCCACGTCTCATTTTATAAATAGTCACCCAATGAGAGAAAGAAGTAGGAAAATTTTCAGCACAAAAATTTAGTGTTTTTAAATGGAGAGTATAAATCAAAAAAATCCTAAACTTGGATTTCTTTGCATTTGATATTTCTTTTTAATTTGTACAGAAGCTTCAGGGAGCCTGATACCCAAAGTTTACCACCTCTCAGATATATATATATATATATATATACTAGCTCGACTTCAGTTTTTTTCCTTTGTTTCATGCACCAATTTATTCTGTGAAAGAGACTGAATTTCTCCAAATGCAAAATTTTAATAATAAATATCTGTTAAGTTACAGGGGAGTTTACCCCTGTCACTAATTTTGGATTAAATCATTGTGTCACTAATTTGGGATTAAATAAACTGATGGATTATAAATAAAGGATTAAATATCTTCAAAAGATAAAGAACTTCAAAAACACAATCTTGAGCATCCTGTGTCTCTAAATGTGAAGATTTCTTTTTCAACGTGGTTAACAGGAGATTTAGGGACTTGCTGGAGACCACTTGGACACTACAGGATCTCATGGCTCTTTCCTCCTCCTCCTCCCCTGGACCAAAACACCAGGGAGTTCCGGGCTCCATCCCTGTCCTTTCCACAGACCCTGCCCATGGATTACACCTGGATACCTGTTGAGACAAAAAATCAGGTGCTTCGAGCTGAGCCTGGTGACAAAAATCGCTCTGAATTGCTCTCGGTTTGAACACCCGTGTTCATTCTTTAGGGAAAGTTTATGCTTTAGGCAGAGCTTTTCTACAAGCTTTTGCACCACACGTGTATACATTATAGCTCCAAATTGCCTCCAAGCTGACAGTCTTTCGGGTGCATTAACTGCTTTACTACCAAAGGGGCAGCAGGATTAATACATATATTTTTAAACCGCCGAAGCGAAATATTTCAGCTCGGTCTTTTCTACAAATCTTTGTCTTGCCGTTCAAACCTGCAAACGAGCCCATCAGCAACAGCTCAAGTCCATCAAAACTCCTCAGTGCCTTGATTGATAAATAGGGCGTGTTTACACTGTGGCTCCTGCACTTTCTTTTCTGTCAGCGCTAATTTATCTGAAAGTCTTAACCTGCATCTTCGAAATTCAGGAGCGTTTCATAACGAGGGATGAGAAAACGAGTGCAAATAATACTCAAAGAAGTGGGTGAAGTCTTCCACCACACGGGTGACTGTGACACACAGACAGACAGACACATTATCCTCCCAGAAATCCGGAGAATTCCAAGTGTTGTCAGCGTTGCTGCGTACAGTTTTTCCAGAAAAAGAGGCACGGAGCATGAAAGCTGGAATATTGAAAGACAGAGAAAGGTGGAGTGGGGAGGGGAAGAAGGAGGAGAGCACGCAGCTATCCTGGATGTATTTGTATTAATAGGCTGAGCTGATGATGATGATGATGATGATTTTTACTGCAGGCTTCCCTCCTGTTTGCAGGTGAGGTGGGTTTTGTGGGCAGCCCTTCCCCAGGCACGCACGGACCCCGGCGCTACGCGAGGCTCTATTAAAGCCGCCGTTCAAGAGTTTGGTGATATTCAGACAATATTGAAACATTCCCAAATGAACTTTGCAGGGAGACATTTTCATTCGCTGCCTCCCTCCTCATGCATATTAACAAATGGTATGCAAGGCCTCATTTAATTCACTGATTTTACATTCGGATCACTTTCTCTTTTACAGCTATTTTTACCGGGCTTCATTAATCTTTGTTGAATACAATGGCATACATCTTTAATGCGGCCGCTGTCAAGTCATATTTCAGTAAGAGCTGCAAACTGAATGACAGCAAGCAATATTAATAAATTTAACATAGACTATATCAATTTTTAACAGAATGAATGTGGAAAGCTAAATGTATTATTTTTCGTTTAAATCATAGGGTTTATCACCGGTTAAGTAGCAGCGATTTCAGGAAACTTGTGACGTGCCGTACAAATAGATTTACATCTCATTAATAAGTAAATTAGGCAAATGCCTTTCAAGTTCAGACAAGTACATAAGTGTAATCTCCATATTAAAGGAGTAGTCTTTGATAAACCACTGAGGAATTGCAGCAGCCAACTATGTGACATGTTGCCAGTGCCTGAACTCTTCCACATTCCCACCTTTAATTACACTGGTTCATTACTAAAGAGATAAGTGTCTCTCCAGTTAAGATTCTATAAATGAGCAGCATGCGGGATCCTCCCAAATCATTTTTGCAGAAACCATGAAAAGGTGGTAACAGTTATGAAAAAACGAATTATCACCTGCTCTCTTTCTTCTTTCCCTGTAATAACATTAAAATATTAAGATGAATTCCTTTTAAATCTAGGGAAGAAAATGTCCATTAAGAGATGCTACTTTGTTTAAGAAAGAAAGAAGCATTAAAAAAAAAAAAAAAAAAAGAAAAAGGAGAAAAAAAAAAAGAAAAGAGAAAACTCTTCTGAATTTTTTTTTTAATTTCCCTTCATAAATCCCAACAGAGATAATTTGCTGTAAAATTTAAACCCAGTGAGAACTTGTCTGTCTGTGTTAAATAAAAAAGTTACGGTTGGTAGGAGACATGTTTTTGCAGTAGCTTTAGCGATTATAGGAAATTACATGCAAAGCCAGAGTTCTGATCCTAAGTTAATTTATAATTGGAAAAAACTTATTAATTAGCTATGTCATTCTAATTAAGAATTAGAGGAGTGTGCATTAGAAAGTCAGTCAATATCCAGCTGACAGAATTAAAAAAAAACCCACAGAAGTCTGCAAGCTCCATAGCTCTGTCCACCGTCTCCCTTGTCATCTTTTTAGGGATTTTTCTGAATGTCTAACAGAAATTGTCTCAGTAAATACAGATATCAAAGGAAATAAATTGGGAATTTTGTCGGCCTGGAAAGGAAACCCCTAAACTGAGCAGAGAGATGTCCTTTACATGGCACCTTTTGGGCTTTTCTGGGTGATTCTGAAATGCAGCTCATGTTCAGAGGGCTCCATCCTCCTCCTGCAGCCAGAGAAAGAAGCACCTGCATCCCTGCAGTGTTACCCACACTCCCTGAATCCCTGCAGCTCTGTCCAGCAGTCCCTGCATCCCTGCAGTGGTACCCACAGTCCCTGCATCCCTGCAGTGGTCCCCAGCAATTCCTGCATCCCTGTACCTCAATCCAGCATCATCTGCATCCCTGCAGTGGTACCCACAGTCCCTGAATCCCTGCAGCTCTGTCCAGCAGTCCCTGCATCCCTGCCATGGTACCCACTATGCCAACATCCAGGAAATCACTCTTCTACAAAACAAAAAAGAACCCACCCAAAATATTCATGGATAAAGACAAAGGAACCGACTCTGTGGCCCTGCCATGGTCGCATGGGGAAGAACTTCAAATTTTGCCAATATATTTATGTATAAACAGCATGCAGGGATGTGTACATTTGCCTACGTGGATTTATTTATTTCCCATCCCACCAGCCTCAGTCCTCTTGGTACGTTCCCCCTTTAGGCCCATTTTCTGAGATTATTATAATTCATTCTTTAAGAAACACCCCATGTGTAAATATTTTTTTGTTAATGTTTTTCTCTCTCCAGTGTGCCGGAATTTTAAAGAGCGCTTTAATATGAAATTAGACAGAAAATTTTGACCTTTTTTGTGATTAAAATAATATGCATGTTACTGATACAGGCTTCATAGGTTGAAAATCTACTTTTATATAGGCAAATATTGAAAGAGAGAAAAACAGACTTGACAAAATGTGAGACACAGCCTGGATGAAAATGAAACCAGACCTTTGCATTCAGAATTGGCAAGGCTGGAAATACAAAATGAGGAGTAAAACTATAAAAGTTAATGTCTCAGACAATTGCACCCTCCAAAAATAAAATAAATGAAAAAATTATTAAAATAATCTGGCCTGAGCCCTTCACTTTGGTATGGATTCTTCTCTAACTTTTGCTTTAAATTAAAGGGAAAAAAAATCTAGATTGATGGAATTCAGTTTACTTATTTAAATGCCAAAAGATGACCCACTCCTAATAATATAAAAAAATCTTTTGCATTAGCAAATTTCTCTTCTGCATTTGTTTTGCTAGCACAATACAATATTCACCTAATATGCTACCAGTATCTTATCAAGTTAATGATCTGTTGTATGCATACAGTAAGCTTGTTACTCATTTTAAATTAGATGCAAAAGCACTGCTGGATTGAAATTGGAATACTTTGGGTTTTTATGAAATTATAGGACTTTCATGCTTTAACAGTCTGTAGACAGCCTTAGTAGGACAGCAAGAGTTGGCTTTGTTAATGTGACATTACACAGAGATGCTGCTTAGCCTGATTTAATGGATCTCAAAATCCAGTTTTGTGGAGCTTCTCTCCAATTTTGGATCCTCCAGCCCAAAAATATACAGGTTGCTGTATAAAATAGATCCCAGGAGTTGGATTTGGAAGAAAATGATGTGTTTTAGATAAACCACCTCTTGCAGCCATCAAAGAGTGTCCAAGTGACCAATGCCAGCTGCTCATGACACCCTGTGAGTACTTGCATATATTCAGGGAAAAAATGGGAAAAGGCAAATACGGATAAACTTTAAATATGGATTGAGTTAAACCCTATAGTCATGGAACATCCTGTATCAGGACTCTGGCTGGGCCTGGCCCCTGCTGCAGACGTCCCCAGAGCATCCTTCCCATGCATGCCACACAGGCTGCCACCTAATTCACGGCAGCCCAGAGGCTAAAGATGAGATATTTCTTATGGGTTTGAGATATTTATTGTGGGTTTAGCCATAGCAGATGGATACAGAAAATACGGGGCCACACTGCTCAGAAGAATTCTCCTTTGAGCCATTTGTTTGCTTTCTCCTGCTCCAAAAGGAGCACAGAATATTCAGCTTTGGGAAGCGTTCAGAGCGCGGCTGCGCCCACAGAGCATCAGCTTCAGGAACTGCCAGGAACCTGAGGAATGAAACATCCCTTTGGCATCCTCAGGACCTCACTGTTCCCAGGGAGGTTTTGGATGTGCAGGTACTGACGTTCTCATGAGCTGGCCTGGAGAAATGAACATCTTTGGAGCTTTGCTGGCAGTTTTGCCAAAGTGAGTTAAAGCAGATTTGTGTCCACACCAGCCAAAAGCAGCAGAGTTTCAGCACCCAGGTCTCCCTGCATTTCTCCAGATCACTTAATGAGACAATCAGTACCTTTACATCCCAAATCCAGTCCAAATCAATATTGTCTTAGCTTATTCATGTTATTACCTCCTACTGTTTTCTTGTGCTGCCAGACTCATCTGATTTTCCTTTTGTTTCACCTTCATTACTGTGACCCCACATCCCTGGGAAGGCATTGCTTTCCTGGAAAACCCCACTCCTCTGGGGAAGGCTTTGAGCCCTTTTACTTACTCCAGCTGAGAATTTGGGGCTTCGTTTCCTGCAGAAATTTTGTGCATGCCAGGGGTGCAGGCAGAAGGGGTGGTTGGGAAAAAGTCAAGGCCAAGATGTGCAAAGGCCTCAGCCCCATGGGAATGGTTTCCACCTTCTTTTGGAGCACTCTAGAGGGCTGAAGTGCTACCCATTACAGATCTGCAGTGACAGTGGCATGGTTTGGGTTTCCCCACCGCCTGGCATCACCCTCCAGGGATATGGAGAGATGATGCTGGTCCAGGCAGAGGGAAAGGTCTGTGAATGATCGTGTTTGCAATCATCTCAGGGAAAAAGATCCCCCTCATCTCCTTTTTCATCATTTACAGATGCTTTATTCACAGTTCCAAAAGACTGGCTGGGGATTACTCCATCTTCTCCTTAGCCAGGCTGGAGTTTAGATGTGCAGCTATTTGAGAGAGGGAAAAATGGTAAAAAACACTTTTTTTTTTTTTAGTCACTACCAAAAACCTGGTTTAAGTCTCTTTGCTTGTTTAAGTTTTCTTATTAAAATGTTACTGTAAAGGGAGGTCTGGGCTGTGTTGCAGTGAACACCCCACATAACCTCCTGGTGCTGCAGCCCCAGCCTGCTTCGACTGCTCCTCAAGGATCACTGGAAATGGGAATCACCACCCTAAATTAATTACTCCTGTTCATTACACAGATGAATTAGACTGGCCCAAATCAATAGCATTAATGAAATGCCATTTATTTAAAACCCAACCCTCGAGGGAAGCACCTTGGGGATGCTGGGGCAGGGTCCTGCTGTTTGGGGCACACCAAGGCTCACCACGCTCTGTGTGGGTGATGCTGGAGTTATGGCTGGGATGGTGGGGACAGGTGGAGCATCCCTGGAAAAATAAAACATTCCTGGCTGGACAGAGCAGCAGTGGGCAGGCCAAGAGCTCCTGGCTGGACAGAGCATCACTGGGTGGACAGAGCAGCCCTGGGTGGACAGAGCATCACTGCAAGATGATGCTGCAAAAGAGGAAACTTTGGCTGTGCTCCCTCTTTTCAAAATGCAACTATGTAAAGGTCACAGAGGAGGAGATGAAACTAGGAGTTGTAATAAGGAAGGAGAAATAAAAAATAATGACAGAAATAAATTGTCATAAGAGGGGATACAGTTATGATTTATTGTGATATTCTACAAATTTGGAGGTGATTAAAAGCCACCTAAAATTCACATTAACAAGTCACATAAAAATGGAATTAAACTAGTGGGCATAATGTGGCAGGGTATAAAGAAAAATCATGACAGAAATAAATTGACAGAAGAATGATACTATTCAAGTTTTACTCTGTCGCGTCACACTGACAGGAGACTAGTATTTTAATTTCAGAGTTGTGGTTGAGTTTTTGGAGTTCATTAAAGGCCCACATTAAGAATCTCATAAAAGTGAGAAGAAATTAGTGACCATAATGTGGCAGAGGAAATAAAGAAACAATAATGACAGAAATAAATTGACAGAAGAATGATACACTTAATGTTTCACTCTGACACCCTCTATTAATAGGCCGCTGCAAGCTGGAGCAAATGTCATTCATATTTTAGCCAAAGTATACCACTAATTAGGCTGGCTTTCTGCACTGGAATTAAATTTGAGATCCCTCACCTTTAGAGTGGGATCATTTGAATTCGAAAGAAAAGAGCTGGTGACAGAAAAAAAAACTTTCTGCTCGGGCTCTTCTAATGAGATAAAATTCCCCCTTCTCCCCATTTCCTAGCTATAATTGCTGATTATGTTGTTACACAGGAGCGGCTCTCCGCTCTCTCCTCCCCATCATTATGATTTAGTCTGGCATATCGGGGTGCTTCAAACACGGACTGAAGTGGTTTGAGTCTAATTTAGCACTCATTTAGGCCGCAGGTACTGACGAAGGTAAACACCGCATTGTTATAATTAATTACCCCTTAGGCCTAGCCAGGCCAGCTCTGTTTCAGCTGACCCTTATAATAATAAGGCTTAGGGGCATATTGTATTTCTTTTGACAGATTAATTAGAAATTCAGCCGTGGAGGTACAAAGCAACTCTGTCATGAATATTTAAATGGACTGACACAAAAAATCATGAAAGGGCTGCTGAACTACATGACAGACAGGGGATATTAGCCAAGTGATTCTAATCAATAATCTCTTGATCTCTTACATATTAATACACTGCCTGCTGTTATTAAGCTCCATAATAAGGAAGGGGAGAGAAAGTTAGTGTAGCTCTGCTGTAGGGCTCGCCGGGCCCCCAGTGTATACACTAACTGACGGAGAAAATGCACAGAGGAGCCGAGCCTCAGCCTCTTCAATCTCATCCAATCTTAAGGAATGGCAGCTCTGAGCATCGCTGGCCGGATAATTATTGGCCCTGACAAGGTGAAGGCGTTTGCAGGCAAATGAGATGGGAAGTAGGATAAGTCCCCAGACCACCCAGCGCAGGGCACGCTCAAAACCAACCGCGCGCTGCCGCCCGGGCTTGTATTTGCTTTAGCAGGGGAAATATGGGAATCACAGAGCTTTTGAGTCGTGTTGAAGGGTCAGTGACAGTCGAACACCGGGAGCTCGCTGTTACTGTTGTTAATGTTAACTTTAACACCAAGTCAACTGGATTTACCCCCGGTCCCTTTGCTCATCTCCTATAACATCAAGGCCACCGAGTGAATTAAGCAGCAGTGGTAGAGCTGAATATCATCTAAATTCATTACAGCCGGTTCCTGCCGTAAATGGGGGAGGAATCGCCGGCGTTGCTGGGGAAATGTGCCGCCTCCACAGCACCAAAGAACCTCTTTGTGCTGCTCAGGCTTGGGCTCGGGCAGAGAGCGACGGCAGCACCGGGCGAAGGGTGTTGGTGTGGAGAGGGCTGTGAGCGCTGCAGGGCCAAGGATGTTCCGTCATCTCCCAAAAAATGAGCCCCACCACCTGCCAGGGGTGCGAGGGAAAGGGCTCAGCTGGAAAAGGGAACTGGACCGGCTCCAGCGTCTGCCCAAACAACTCAAAAAAAAAGAGATTAAATGCCAGGAGCGGGGAGTGATTATTAACATATTTAAATCGCATGCACACCATGTTCAGATGGGATTACAGGGACGACGCAGGATTTTTAGAAAATCATTCAACAGCCAAAATATTAGATGCACTTATTTTTTTCTTTTTCCTTCTAATTAAAAGGGAGTCAGAGGTTCGGTGCTCACCCTGGGTCCCCTGCAGCCCTGCCCATGCACATGCTGTGGATGCAACTTCCCAGCCAAGGCAAGGAGGAGAAATTTGGGTTTCAGAGCTTGATTTGCTTCATCACAGAAAACCCCACAAATGTTGCAGGACTCAAAATGAATTTGCCTAATTTCACTGGGACAGCTGAGTGGAGGAGAGGGTCAGACACATCTCTGTGTGCAGAACAGGTCTGATGTCACCTGACTCCCACGGCCTTGGTGTCCAACTTCTAAAAAATCCAGACTGGAATTGATAGTGAAATCAGAAGCCTCTTAGCCCCTAATAGCTCTTGCTCTATGTCTACCCTTATTTTGTTCTGATTAGGTGTCTCAGAGCTACCTACAAAAAAACCCAAAACATATTGAAGTGATAAAACAGTGGGAGCAGCTTGATAAGCAACCCCAAAGCACTGAGCAGCCTGCTGCCAGCAGAAGAGGACTTTGTTAGGTTGTTACACCACTCTTGATCAGGTGGGAACCCTCCTGGAATTGGGATCTGCCTTGGGAGCATGCCCTGCATCTCACTGCTGCTCCTGTCTCCTGCAGGTGCCGCAAAAGGGACTTAAAATATTTGCCTGGGGACAGGGTTCAGAGCAGCAGGGAATCATGCCCAGCTCTTTGGCAAGCTGTGACAAGATGTTATTTCATGTTGTGATTGCACGTTGAACAGTTTCCTAAACTCTGTTTCAAAAATCATACATTTATGGGCACAGTGCCATCACATTGTGAGTAAAGAAGCCCTGTCCCATTTACAGGCTTCATCTGGTGAAGCTTCACTGCTCCCAGTGAACTCAGTAAATGCTTCAGGTTTTGCAGGAACACAGAGCTAAAAATACCTGAGTCTGAAAAGTGCTTTTACACTAAAAAAAAAAAAAAAAAAAAAAAAAAAAAGAAAAAAAAAGCCATCCCGAATTTATCAACACTTATATTTGCAGGTCACACTTTACTTGCACTTATAAGTTTAAGCCTAACCCTTCTCATTACTTCAATGCTGCTTTCAAACCTCTAATGCATATTTAAGTGGTAGCATTAAAAAACAGTGTGTCAACTGCCATTGATGTGCGATGTAGGGCACTGACCCTTTGAAGGCATTATCATGTCATTGGACCCATTAAGTGCAGCCATCTCTGTTGCTCTTAATTGGGTTGTGCAGTGTGGAGCAGTTGCAAGTGGTTACAGTTTATACCATGAATTATAATAACAATAATAGCGGGTAGAGCTCGGTGTGGGCACCAAACACGTGCTCAGAGGTGGCCGAGAGCGTCACCTCCACTCAACTTGTCACCCCTCCCTTTTAAAAGTAATAGAGGTTTAATTTACGAGCTCAAAATCAGTGTGTGGGCACCACTCAGTCCATGGCTGTTAATTAAACAGAGCCTTGTCTTCCAAAGCATCGTTAGTGGGCTGGTTCTGCTCATGGAATAATGTGCTGTTCCCCATGAATCCATTTTTTTTTTTTTTTTAAGTATCTGGCCCCAAAAAAAGAAACCTGATACATCCTATCTGCTCTTGGTCAGAAACTGCAACTTCTCTTTTCCTTCATTTAACATTTTTTTTTTCCCCTTTTAAAAAATTGGATGTCAGGATTCATTTGGACTAAGGCCAGGCTATTTTATGGCAAGTTTCAGCAGCTGAAAATATTTGCATCTGATTTATAAAGTTTTGCAAATGGCTGTAAACCTGAGACAGAGCCTAACGATGGTGGCACGGCCTGCCATGCTGTTACAATTAGAGCTTGGCCCACGCCGAGCCCCTGGCATGGAATGACCTGAACTTTGGAGCTTGGGATGTGTTTCCAGGGGCCAAATCAAACCTCCAGGCCCTACAGCCCCTGAAACGTAAAGATTTCTGGATCTGCCTCAAAATTTCCCAGCCAGGGCCCATCTCCAATAATTAGTTGCGTTGTCTTTAAATATCAATGGAAGTCATGATGGTTTATCATTTGCAGCTGGACATGCATGAGTGCCCTTCTTGCTGGTCTGGTGCTCCCACAGAACAGATAATTGAGGACAAGGAAAACAGACTGGGAGCAAGAGCCAAATGAAATGTCCAAATGCAAACCGTGCAGTAATTGCAATGGTAACAGTGGTGATGACAGCAACAATCATTTTGAGCCCAGCAGCTTTGTTTATAAAAATGTTAGCAAAAGGTGCAGAGCTGGAAACAAATAACTTTACCTCAGCCCTTTTAATTGCAAAAACATCATAAAGTGCAAGCCAAGGAGTAAATTCATTGCAAGTCATATTAAAGGTTTTGGACCAAAGTGAAGCTGTTACAAACTACATCTGTAAAAATTGTGTAATTATTATGGGTGGGTAAAATCTGGCAAGAATTATTTTCTTAAGTAAAGCGTAAAAGAGAACAGATGTGCTGTAACTGACACATTTACTTTTTTGCCAGTTTCACTAATTCTGGACAAAAAGTTGCTCTCATTTATCATATTATTCAATGGATTTCAAATTAGCGAGGCAACGGTGACTTTTTACACTGTCCCAATTTTAATGCCTGAGAAAAGAAGGGGGGTGGGGGGGTGGGGAAGGCTGTCTCACTGAAAGAAAATTAATTTGTTTTATTGGGCACTGAAAAGCCAAGCCTTTTGTCAAACAGAGAAGCAAACATATATTTGGAGGGAGAGCTAGGTCACTAGTTAAATGTCAAGGTCTGCTAAAATCAAAAGGTAGGAGGGGTGGGTGACAATGAAATCTAAGTAGAAAACCATAAATGTAAAGAAACACCACGGTTTCTGGGCTGGGGTGGAATGAGAAAAATGGCCAAAGACAAAGATAGGCAGCCTGGGTCTGGAAGTAATTATGGCCAAGTGAAGACAACTGAATTCCATATTACTTTGGTGGATGTCTGTAAAGGCAGTTTGGGGAGGTATTTTGGTAAGGTTTACTTTTTGGAGCTTAGCAACATAAATTTGTTGTCACTGAACTATTAAATAAAATAGACACATGTTGGCAAAGAGTGCACAGCCGAGGGATGGAACTGATTAAGGGACAGCCTATGAAATAATAGCTTAAATGGGCCCACTGCAGGATTTTAATATCCCATGACAACACTCAATTGTCAAATTCTGCTGGAGTGTCCAGGATGCTACTAAAATTAAGCCAGAAATTCCTAGATTTATTCTATTTTTTTTTACAGCTAAGAACAGGAAATGCCAGTAAGCTGTGAGAATCGGAGCAAGAAACAAGAAACTGGGAAGAAAAGAGGATGGCCTAAAATTTTATGAGATTTCTGCCATTAAATCTATAACAAATGTCTTTCACCTACACACGATAAAGAGGCAATGTGGGATTTTAATTGGACTTTTGGCTTTTCTTCATTTGATTTAAACCTAGGTAGAATTTCAAACAATAACACTGGAACACCTGGTTAACACGTTAGATGATATGTATAGTTGTAAATTGTGGTTTTAATAGGTGCTCACTGGGGGATTGCAAAGGGTCCCATTGTTCAGCTTGGCAGATATTAAAAAAAGTTCATGAACTACTGGGATTTAAAACCCGCTCACATGATTTTAATATTACTCCAGTAATGTAATTTGATAATTTGACCAAACTTGTGGCCAATTTGTGGACAGAGAATCTGATGGTCACGTTACGTGATTAAAGCACCCTGATACAGGGCTGAGCACAAGGCCTGGGTTAATTTATTGCAACAGCCCGAGCTGGAGAACAGCACCAGTGACTGAAATCTGATAATCATCATATTACATGGGCATAATCAAAGAAATACCCCGAGGAAACCTGCTGCCAAGAAAAAAACAGCCCAGGAACACTCAGCACATTTCTGCACCGCAGGAACCTCCTCAGTAAACCTTTCTGGCAAGGAAGCTTCCTCTTCCTTCCTGGTTCAAGAATAAGGACTCATCAGGCTTAAAAGACACCACTCACTTGAAATAACATTTTTTAGAAAGTTTTTGAGGGTCTTTGGTCTATTTGCACCATCTGAGTTTCCATTCCGACTTTTTCATAACCAACAGAGGAAAGAGGACTGCTGAAGTGGAAGGATTAATGGAGCTGGTTTGGATCAGGAGAGGACATTTCAAAGAAATCCCACCTCATTCCCCCTCCCTGCCTCGTGTTTCACTCTGCAGAGAGGTTCTCCATCATGTGAGCTTGGGATGATTTAACCTGCACAGAACCCCAGCTGACTGATTGGTCCTCTACCCTCCCCAAATCAAGGTGACATCCAACACAGGATGTCACTCAATGGTTGAGAGGACCAGAAAACCTAAAAACCCAACACCTTTTTACAAGCTAAAACTTGAATTACGGAATCATGGAATCACAGAATAGTTTGAGTTGGAAGGGACCAGAAGGATCATTGAGGCCAGCTCTTGGGTGAATGGTCCATGCAGGGATCAAACCCACAGCCTTGGTGTTATCAACATCATGCTCTCATCATCTGAGCCCATCTCAGGGTCAGACTCAGTATTCCCTCCTTCCTTCTGGACCTGATGATAAAGAGATCTTGGAGAGGATTATAAATGTTAAGAGATAGAGTAATTTTTGATCTTTTTTTTTTTTTTTGTTTTTGTTTTGTTTTGTTTTGTTTTGTTTTGTTTTTTTTGTTTTTTTTTTTTTTTTTTTTGTTTTTTTTTTTTTTTTTTTTTTTTTTTTTTGTTTTGTTTTGTTTTGTTTTTTTTTGTTTTTTTGTTTTTTTGTTTGGTTTTTTTTTTTAAGCCAGATTACTTTATCCTTCCAGGTACAGCAGCAAAGTTTTCCTCTGCAATTCACCTGCTGGAATGTCACTTCGTGTTCCTGCAGCTCCCTCTCCCTGCCCTGTTCCCTTTGTTCCACCTCTGCTTTCATCTGACTGGATATTTGCTCCTACACATCTTTGCTGAGTTTCTTGAGCAAGTTCAAATACTACAAAACTTATTATCCCACATCCCCATTTCTCTTTACACTCCTGTAATTGTACACCTTGGTTTCCTTCTCCACGTCCCACTTAGAAATCTTTCACAGATAACAAGACCTCCCCCAGGTCCTGATTCAGCAGAGCACTTAAGCATGTGCTTAACTTTAAATACCTTTGTAAAAGCTTTTGCTGAATCAGGATCTTAGCATTTCTCCTCATCTAACTGCTGTTCTCCCATGGTTATTTCGGTATTTGCTTACAGGAAAATCAGAGCAGAGTCCGTGGATGATGTCAGCAGATTTTCACCCCATCCAGCTGAAGCATTTACATGCACTCAGCACAAGAGTGTGGATAAGGACATGCAGCAGGTAACCCGATGCCCACCAGGCTCCCTTCCGTGGGTTTTGTCTGGAAAAAGTTTTGAATACTCCCACTACAGAGTCGGCTCCACCAATGGCGTGTAGCACTGAGGAGGACAAACCTCCCAGGCATCCGAAGATGTGTAGGATTTCATCTCAGTTTCCAGTAAGAAATTTGCATCTGAATACCAGCCATATCCAGTCACTTGATTTTTACAAATTTATTTCAAATGGCTGAGCTAGAGCTCTCTAGTTTTGTTTTTTTTTTTTTTCCTAATAGTTGCTAAGTACAGTTGTTTTTAAAAAAGACTTTATTGTCTTTAATAAACTGTTGATACATTAATGTTTAATTCTGTTTGCCAGGAGGCAGCAGGGTGATGAGTCTGTAATTTATTTTAAAAGATATCCTGGACCAGTGCAAATATGACTGTAATTATTCACTGCAGCTGCAGTCAGCTGTCATCCACACTACCCCTGCCAACCACTTCCTTTGGAATATATTTAATATACTCTGCTCATACACAGCACCTCTTGCTTTCAAACTGCATCTGCATCAATAGTTTTTGAGCTGCAAGTTGACTTGCAGACCTGCTCTGGCACTCTGGCCTTGTGGGGTTTGGACTCAGATGATCTTTAAGGTCCCTTCCAACCCAAATCTTTCTGTTTCTATCAAAAGAGGACCATTGTATTTGGTATTATATTTTAATATTTCTGCTTTAGCACAGTTTCCCACCCTCCCTTTCTCTGCTCAAGAGCTCAAGGGCTCCGAGGCAACCAAGACCAGAGAATTCTTGGACAAAATCTTTGATGTCTGGGAGCAAAGCTGGCAAAGGGAGGAGCTCATGGAATTCTTCATGATCACACCTCAGCTACAGGGCAAACACAGA
>NC_089147.1:1958985-1966485 GCF_009819655.1 Sylvia atricapilla | reverse complement strand
ATTATTAATTATTTAATTCCGCTAATAAAAAATTAATTGAATTTTAGAACAAAAGAACGTGCAAACATCACCCTTCTATATTTAGGCGTGGAAACAGAAGCTGTGGGTGGTGACTTAGAAAAGAAAGGAATGAAAATGCAAATGTCCCATTATATTCTGCTGAAGCGTGAGGTGATGGCATCTCTTGTGCCTTCGGGTTCATCCCATGTCAACAGCAGGAAACCTGAGGGGATGGATGGAACCAGCAGTGCCCTCAATGTGGGACACTCCTACATGGGATGCACTGCCCAGTCCTGTTTGATGTCCACGGCCACGGGGCAATGCAAACCCAAAGGCCCCCGTTTAGAAAGGATGCCTTGGACAGAACTGGGATTTTTAATGAAGTCTGGATATCTGGGATCATTAGGGAAAAACCTAAAGTGTCTCCAGGAGGTTTTGTACCAAGCTGCATTTCTGTGTCACCTCGACAAGGAAGAGGACTGGGGTGGTTGTGGGTGGTGGGGCACTCCTGAACCATGCAGATTATCCCTATCCAGCATTCCAGAGCTCAGAGTGTTTGGAAGGCTCTCAGGCACGTGGTGTGCTCCTGGGGGTATCATGTGCAGGGCCAGGAGTTGAACTCAGTAATCCTGGTGCATCCCTTCCAGCTTAGGATGTTCTAGGATTCCAACCCTGCAAGAACACCTCCAGATATTCCACATCCCAAATGCCACTTCCTTCTGAGCACCTGAGCAGCCCAGAGGTGAGTTTACAGCTCTGGGCCAGCACCAGGAGGGACCTGTCCTGGGGGCAGCTTCCTGCAGCAAAAAGAGCCAATTCAGGATTGAATATTCAACAGCTTCCCAAACCTGCCCTGAGCCTTTAAAATCAAGCTCACCCCGCACTTATCCCGAGTGCTGAGATGAATTCCAGCTCCTGCAGTGGCACCCAGACAGAGGGGAGGGTTTCTGATGGTCCTGCTGGGGCTGTTAAGTGCTGCCACTTTATTGTCCTTGTGGGGGGAGCAGTTTAACAAGGCTGCTACCAACAAACACCACAATATTTCCAGGCATCTCTTCTGCAAGTCACGGTCAAGAGGAAAATAATTTCCATATGCTGGCCTTGTGTCTTGATTTTTATAGGGGTCAGAAAGATATTTATTCTCCAGAGCGATGCTTAGTTTTCCTAAGAAAATAATAATAAATAAAAAAAAAAAAGTCATGCTCCATAATCTTTTAAAGCCTTGGAGTAAACCAAGAATTGGGTTTTTAAGCAAAAATTAGAACAAATTTATATTTACTTATTTCAAAATACCCTCTGTAGCTTTCCAATAAGTGGTTAGAGCACAATGCAACCCTCCTCCGTACACGAAGCATCTTTTTAATATGCCCTATCATGAAATTAATTGGACATTAAATAGCAGGAGAAAGACATATAATAAAACCTGCAGTTATCACAGTTCCCAGTGTGACAATACCCAAAGGTTTGAAGGTTTAGTTAAGCTCCAAAAGTTTAAATACTTTTCCAAACCTCGTTGGGTTAGAAACGAGGAGGCTTTCTCATCAGGATTCCCAGTATTCCTGGGTTTGGCCGTGGCTCTGCAGACTGGCAGAAAAGCCTTTGTTACAAGCCTCCACTAATCCCACTTGTGTCAAAAATGAGGAAATGCAGTGTTTGTGCACCAGCAGCAAAGAGAGGGAAGTTAATCATTCGGGTTTTTCAGGAGAAAAAAAAAGAGGGGTGAAAAAATGGGGTTTGGAATTATTCCTATCCAAAATGTCCCCTGTCCTGATTAGACTTCAGAAGAAAAAAAGATTAAGAAATCATATCTGAGAAACTGGGAAAGATTTGTGCAAAAGCCTTGGCATGCCAGCTGTGACTGAGGACTTGGATATCTTGAGCAGAAAAGTGTCTTTTTCTGCAAGAATCAAAGCTCCTTAAGTTCATTTTATTTTTTTTTAAGGCTCTTTGGACAGCTCTAATTGGGTTCCTGTGTGTGCAAAACAAGAGAGTCCAGAGTGTAACAGGATGCTGAAATTATACCAGAGGCCTCTTGGAAATTAAAGCTGGATGTCCTCATTTCCTTGCAGAATCCAGGTCCTGGCTGTCTTGTGTCTTCCAGAAATCCAGGCAGCCTCCCATCCTGCTGTGGTGTGTTGGATGTACACAAAGGGTTGGGAGTTCACCCATCCAGGATGGCTGGAAGACAAAAGTCCAGCACACAGAAAAGATGGATCACCAAAATCTCTGCAGTACCCAGAGCACCTCTCAAAAAAGTAAAAAATCCCACAGGAAAAGGTTTTGTTAAAAGAAAAACACAACAACAAACCTTTGTTTGGTTTTGTGTTATTTTATTTTAAAATTTATTTTATTTTATTTTATTTTTCTTACGTTTTATTTTATTTTCCTTATTTTTTCCTATTTTTCTTATATTTTATTTTATTTTATTTTAAATTTTTTTAAATTTTATTTTTCTTATATGTTCTTGTTTTTTATTATTTTTCTTATTTTTTCCTTGTATTTTATTTTACTAAATTTTATTTTAACCAAACCCAAGATTTTGAAAAACAAGTAGACACTTAAAATAGTTGCAAACCCAATCTGTCCTAAAATAACATTTTCACAGGGAAAAAAAAAAATCCAAAAACCCAACAACCTTTAATTTTTGTATTATTCTTTGGAGGTTTTGCATCTGAGTGTTCCTAACATTTCCAAAGTTTTCTGAGACCAGGCTGGGAGCAGAAGTCTTCCTCGGAGACCATTGCAGTTGTGCGACAATATGGCTCTGCCCTGACTTTATTTTTGACTTCCTGGGAGAATTAAACAGATTGAAATGTTCTGAGTTTGGGAGTGAAGGGAGAAATGTCTTAATTAACTGCCCTGAGAGCCCAGTTCCAAGCTGGATTAACATCCAATTCCATCTCCAACGGGCCTCCCCTGGTCCGGGGGCAAAGAGAAGGTGTTGCAAAGAACCAAGAACTTTTTCAATCCCGTTTTTCACCGTTGATAGAGTGACATCACCGAATTTCACTTTTCTTGCATTTCAGGGGAGTTTTTCTCCTCCTCAGAAGAGATCTATGAGTGTAATGTTGAGTTTTCTGATGAACAGCCTGACCTAGTGGGTGACACTGGCAGGGGGTTGGAATTAGATGATTTATAAGGTCCCTTCCAACCCCAGGCACTCCATGATTCCATGAAATTCCGGAGAAAGCATCACGTGTTGGGAAAGAAGCCAGGCAAGACTGAAAACTTGGGGCTGAGCTGGGTGGCTGAATCCCAGAATTTAAACTGAGATTTAATATTAAGCAGAAGTCTGCAGTGGTGACAAAGCCTGGAGTCCAAGAACAAATAAGAAACCGTGCTTGGAAGAGTACTAAAAGCACCTTGAATGTCTGGATTTTTTTTTTTTTTAATATATTTAGTCCCCAATTGTTTCAGATGCTTTGATCCCTCTATTCTGGCTTTTTCAGTGCCTTTTTTTAGACAAGAGGTGTCAGGCAAGGACCACCTCAAAAAACAGCCTGGTTTGACTCACAGGCAGCTCTGGGTGTTAAATGAAGGAGAACCTCCCATTCCCGCTGAACAAAAGGAATTGCCAAACACTTGCCAATCCGGGAGCAGAATTGAGAAGATTAATTTTAAATGCTCCTCCAGCTACTTCTTAAAACTGGTTTGGCTTGAGCCTGAAGAGGCAGCTATTTAAGCACTTGAAAGAGACTAAAGGCTCAAGTCTAATCTCGACTACTCAAATGCAGATCACCAGGTATCTCAAAAAAATCCATGATTGGACTTGCACATGCATGCCCAGGAGAACATTTTCCAAGACACACAGAGATGCAAACCCATGGATTAGAGATTAGAAATGAGCTGCCACTGTTGAACTCAAATTTATATGTTTTTGTTTTTTTTTTTTGTCTTCTTTTTTTATCGTGACCTTCCAAAAGGGTTCAATTGTTTGATTTTAGTGTTGTGCAAGATATTGAATCTAAAAATGTTTGTTGAATCCCACGCATGTTAATTCTTAAAAATAACTCTTTCATTTGTTATTGCAATGGATTGATTTTTCTTTGACTCTACAAATGCATGTTGGGGCTTAGGAATTTAAAGCACATGTGAGACCTTTCAGGACTGTGCTGAAAAATTTAACCAGCATTCATAAGAAAAGGTGAAAAAAGTGGATAAATGTGAACTGAGGGCAGTTTCTCCACACAGCTTCAATAGTCCCCTCATCACTGATATATAAAAAGTTAAAATACAATGTGAAATCTTGATCTGGTTAATACCAGACTTGAGTTTTGGATCATCCAGAGATAAAAAAGAACTTTTCCACCTCAGGTTGATGAATGGACTTTACTGTTCAGGAACTCTAAGCAAACTTGTCTCCTTTAAGCCAGGTCCATACAAAACTACCAGAATGCCTTGAGAAATCCAGTTTCACCAGATCTTGTGCTCTTCCACCATGGAAAGAGAAGTTCAGACCACCCACAACTGGGATCCATTCCTCTCCTGGTGCACCCCAAACATGCAGCAACTTCCCAGAGCCCTGGGGAGCCTGGATCCCCTGGATCCCTGGATCCCCTGGATGCAGCAACAGCTTCCCCCTGGCAGGAGGGGATGCTCTTCCATGGCACCAGCCATGGGAAAAGTGGAAATCCTGGAAAACCATCCAGAGCAAGGCTTACTCTGGATAGGCTTCAAAAAATGGGGAGGGGAGTGAGGGATTTGTCACATAGGCAAACAAAAAAAAAAAAAGGGATTTTCAAGACTGCCAGGAATGACGCTGGTTTCTCCAGCTTTGAGCAGGTTCCTTCTCCAGTGGGGATAATATCCATGGTTCAATTCATTCTGGGTTCTGCTGGTTCAGATTCCTCGAGCGAAGGTGAGAAGGGAAAAAAAGACAATTTCAACCAAAATGCTTTGTTTTGCTCACCTGTTTTCTCCTCACATAAATAAAAGACAGTGTTGGAAAATCAGTTCTGTCAGTACCTATTTAAAGAGGTGCTAAAATCTTTTATAGGCAGGTCACAGTGTGATCATTAGATATTAAAACTCTACAAATATTGCCTGCAAACACAGATTTTATTTGTTTAGCACTTACCATGAAGTGGGTGCATCTCAAACAATGACTTTTTTCAGGGGATAATTCATTAGTTAGTCCTCCAAAAAGCCCTGGAGGATGCCAAGTTGAACACTTTGTGGAAGATTTCTGGATTCTTGTGTTGGTTGCTTGCATGATGTAACCCAGTATTTCCAAAACCTGTTTTATCATCCAGAAGTCTGGACTTACCCACCCCATCCTTGTCTGATAAATAGTTTGCAAAATTGACCCTTACAAAGAATTACTCAGTTCCTGGGATGAGTTTGGAAGTTTCTGCTATGATTTCAGAGTCTGGAGTTTTAAAGAAAACATTGTCTTATTTCCTGATCCAGTTCCTTTTGCCTGTGATATTGTGAATACTGGAAGAATTTGTTTTAACTCCTGTACATGATGTTTCCCACACTTTTGAATATTCCATTTATTGGACAGGAGTCACTCAAGATTTCCCAATCCTGCTTTGCCAAGGGTCTGCTTTCCATGCTTAGAAAGATGTGACACTTTGTTTTAGCTCTGGAAGGGTGTGTCAAAAACAGCTGCATAAAAAACTCTTGGGAATTTGGTGAGTGGGGACTGAAAATCCCAGTGAACAGCTGAGGGCAAAGAAGTTGAGGCAGTTTGAGAATGCAACCAAAAGGGAGGGAATTTGGAAGTCCCCATGGATACTTCCCAGTATCCATGTCCTCTGTTTAACTTGGAACTCAAATTTAAATTTAAATTTTGCCTCTTCATAGACCTGATCAAAAGTGAGTAACTTCTTCTAATCCATGTCTTTCTATTTAAAAAAATATTTTATTTAGAAACTTTTTTTTGAAGGTAACTCTTCTGTTGGCTTTTTTTGCTGAAACTGAGATAGCTTGAGATTCTTTTCTGGTAGAGAAACTGCCCAGATAGAGAAGCTCCACCACTCTCACCTCCTCTAAGAGTAATATGAAAATTTGAGACAAACTCTTGTTGCAGAGAGAGGAAACTTCCAGTGGATGTTCAATTCCTGCAACGTTTTGGGGTTTTTTTAACATCTTGGGTTGCTCCTTCTCCATCCCCTCCTCTCCTGCAACGTTTTGGGGTTTTTTTAACATCTTGGGTTGCTCCTTCTCCATCCCCTCCTCTCTTCCTGCCTTTATTCCTCATTTAGCTCCAGAGAGATGAGTGAGGACAAGCAGCACCATGAAATTGGAGGGTCTCCCGCATCTCCAGCCCCAGCAAATGTGGCCTCAGTGATTTATTGCAGCATCAGAGTTCTGTTGGTATCATTAGAGGGGGGCTGGAACTATTTAAAACCCCCATTTTCATAGAGTTTGTCCATAAAAATTCACTTCAGGATGGAGATATTCCCAGCAAAGCAGTTTACATGAGTGAGAGGGAAAAGAAATCCCTCACAATGTTTTCAGAGGTTTTATGTCATTTTGCCAGAGGTTTTTAGGTTTGTCCATTTTGGCTCTTGTGTTTTGCCATAAAGATTACACAAAAATGGATTTAAATAATAAAAAAACCCACCCCCATATCACATAAATATCAGAATGAAAGTTGAGTTTACATATGTAATTATTTATAATAAGAATATTCCAAATTTTTAAGAGTTGAGAACCTTTTCTGACTATGTCCCTGTAAATTTGCATTTTGCCTTGTGCTCAAATTCCGAGTCGACTGAAATCTGTATAAAACCCTAAGCAAGTGCTTTTCCAAGGATATTCCTCTGCATTGTGCTCCAGTATGACCTGGGAATGGTCCTCAAAAATCCAGAGCCCCCCTCTAGTCTGATGGATAACGCCATAGGGCTACATTAGTCCTCAGGCTCTGAGAAAGATGTAGCATTCCATCTGTTTCCTGAATTATCCAAGAGCCAGATGAAACTCAGCCCTTTGTGGCCTCTCTTCTCTAGTGGGGATAATAGGCATGGTTCAATACATCCTGCTTTATGCTGATTCAGATTCCTTGAGCGAGGCTGGGAAGGGGATAAAAAAGACAATTTCAAGCCAAACGCTGCTTTTTCTCACCTGTTCCCTCCTCCCCTAAATAAAAGACACTGATAGAAAATCAGTTCTGTCACTTCCGTGTTAGAGAGGTGCTAAAATCCTTTACAGACAGGTCATAGTGTGTTCATTAGATAGCTACAATTATATAAATATTGTCTGTACACTCAATTTCTGGGGTGTTATCCAAGCTCCTTTTTCCTCCTGACACCACACTACTCACATCACCCACAAAATCGAAGTTATTGGAATAAAAGTGGATAATTTTAATAAATAATTAACAAGTCCTGAATGCCTTGTGAATAATACATTGATAATATCATTTCTCCACAACAGACTGATGAGCACCTGCCTTAAAGGAGCCCCAAATTTCGATTGGAAAAGTTGTCCCTCCTCATCTCTCCAGGTTCTGCCTCATGAGGAGAGATCTTCGGCAGTTTCTCTACCAGAAAA